>NC_084566.2:22316624-22376624 GCF_033978685.3 Nerophis lumbriciformis | reverse complement strand
GTTCCCTTGCTGCTTTCTGGCCCTCCGTGGATGCATCGGGTTACCCTTTACCGGAAATCTGCCCCGATGAGAGACCCTGGACGCGCTGCACCTGCGCAGCCCGGTGCCGCCAACGTGGGGTGAATCCTTCGAATTTGAAGTTGCTGTGCCGGGTTTCCCGGTGTGTTGCGACGCCGGCCTCATCTCCTGCCAGAATTGGTCTGGTAAACGCCAGATCAGTGGCGAACAAAACATTTCCACTCAGGGATTTCTTCGAGTCACGCTGTCTGGACTTCCTGTGCTTAACTGAGACGTGGCTCGGTGCCGGTGAGTCCAGTGTTTTCTCAGAACTTCTCCTCGCAGACTGTTGCTATTTTAACTCTCCTCGTACCTCAGGCCGTGGAGGAGGAACGGCGACACTTTACAAAAATGACTTTAAATGTAAACAATGCTTTCCTTCGTCATTTTTCGCCAGCTTTGAAATGACTTTATTTGAGGTGTGTCGCGCTGATGCGGTGCTGTGCGCTGTCATTTACCGCCCGCCCAAATACAATAAGGACTTCATCAATGACTTTTCGGACTTTTTAGCAGGAATTATGCCTCGCTATGATCGTGTCCTCATTGTTGGAGATTTTAATATCCATGTATGTTGTCCCGACAAACCACTGGTGAAGGATTTTTTAACCCTTATTGACTCTTTTAATTTGACACAGTTTGTGTCTGGCCCCACACACGGACGTGGTCACACGCTTGATCTTGTCCTCTCATATGGTCTACCTGTGTCTAACTTGGACATTTGTGACAATGTGCTTTCAGACCATATGCCTGTCATATTTGAGGCCAGTTTTAACCGCCTGACAGCTGGAGCGCGCGCTCCTGCGCGTCTCTGTCGAGTTTTTAACCCTTCCACTGCTGGTCACTTTATTATTGCTTTTAACCAGGGTTTTTTACACTCTGACTCTGTTTTTTCTGACACTGAGAAACTCAATGCATTGTTTGACTCCACCTGTGAGACTGCCTTGAACTCAGTGGCTCCTTTAAAAATCAAAAAGGCCAAAACTAAATCAGAACCCTGGTTTAATGAGAGAACACGTGCAATCAGACGTGAGTGCCGCAAAGCTGAACGCAGGTGGAAGAAGGACAAGCTTCAGGTGTCACTCCAGATTTTAAAAGACTGTTGGCATGGATATCAGAGCACAGTAAAAGAGGCAAAAAGAGAACATTTGGCAAATATTATTGCCTCAAATAGTCTTGACCCTCGTGTTTTATTCAAAACCATTGACTCTGTTCTTAATGCCCCTCAGCCTACATGTTTGGAACCCTCCTCTGAATTGTGTAATGCCTTTTTAGAGTATTTTATTGATAAGATTGCCACAACAAGGGCTCTCATTTCTGTTCCGACCTCTGACCCTTCTGTCCCCTTTAACTACTCTGCTGTTTTTAATCAGTTTGAGCAAGTGACTCTGCGGCAGTTACAAGAGTTAACTCATCATATGAAGCCCTCAGGTTCTCCCCATGATGCTGTCCCTCCTACCTTTTTTAATGAAGTGTTTTCTTGCATAGGGCAGCCTGTTCTTAATATTTTAAACAGCAGTCTGTTTTCTGGAGTAGTTCCTACCAGTTTTAAACACGCCGTGGTTCAACCGCTTTTAAAGAAACCTGGTTTGGACAGTTCAGTTTTAGCCCATTTTAGACCCATTTCTAAGCTGCCTTTCCTCTCAAAGATTTTGGAGAAGATTGTTTTTACCCAGTTAAACACTTTTTTAGAGGACTGTGATGTTTTAGAAGTCTTTCAGTCTGGGTTTAAACCCCTCCATAGTACCGAGTCAGCTTTATTAAGGGTTTTTAATGACATCCTTCGAGCAACAGATTTAGGTGATTTTAGTTTTACTGGATCTAACAGCAGCATTTGATACGGTGGACCATAATATTTTAATTAGCCGCCTGCAGCATCAAGTGGGCATCTGTGGTACTGCTTTGAGTTGGCTGAAGTCCTATTCGACTAACAGGACCTTCTCTGTGAATGTTGCTGGATCTGAATCCTCCGTTGCTCCCTTGACATGTGGGGTCCCACAAGGCTCAGTTTTGGGACCACTTCTCTTTTCTATTTATTTACTTCCCCTGGGCTCAATCCTAAGAAAGCATGATATTTATTTTCATTGTTATGCCGATGACACACAAATGTATTTTCCATTAAAGAGAAATCATGCCTCTTCAATACAGCCATTACTTGCCTGTCTTGATGATATCAAGGCCTGGATGGCCCTAAACTTCTTAAATTTCAATGAAAAGAAGACAGAAGTAATAGTGTTTGGACCTAGTGGTACCTGTGAGCTCCCCCCTGTTGACTTTGGCCCTTTGGCTTTGCACGTTAAGCCCATGGTCACCAACCTGGGCTTTCGTATTGACTGTGATTTTATATTGGACCGTCAGATTGGCACAGTGGTGAAAGCCAGCTTTTTTTTTATTTACGTCAGCTGGCCAAGGTTAAAAACCTTCTTTCTAGGCAACAGTTAGAGACAGTAATCCAAGCCTTTATCACATCTCGGCTGGATTACTGTAACTCTTTATATTTTGGAATTAGTCAGTCTTCCCTCTCACGTCTGCAGCTGGTCCAAAATGCAGCTGCCCGACTTTTAACTAACACCAGAAAAAGAGAGCACATTACTCCTGTTTTAGCCTCCCTCCACTGGCTGCCTGTGTCTTTTAGAGTCCATTTTAAAATGATCTTACTCGTTTTTAAATCCTTACATGGTCTTGCCCCACCTTACCTCTCTGAGCTGCTCCATCTCTATGCCCCCACCCGGTCCCTCAGGTCAGCTGATCAGCTGATCCTGGAGGTACCCAAAACAAAGTGCAAGCTCAGAGGGGACAGAGCTTTCTCTCCCAAACTCTGGAACGATCTCCCTCTCCATGTGAGACAGGCCCCTTCTTTGGCTATTTTTAAGACCCTTCTTAAAACCCATTTTTATTCACTGGCTTTTAACCCAGCATGAGACTTTGAACTGTTTTTAGCTTTTAACTTTTTGAACTGTTTTTAACTTTTAAACTGTTTTTATCCAACAAACTGTTCTTAGGGTAATTTATATTTGCTTTTTAATTGTGTATTTTTATTTCTGTTTTAAATGTTATTTTTTAGTCTGTCCTTTGCCTCTATTTCTTTGTGGTGTACAGCCCTTTGTTTTTCAACTGTGCTTGTTTTTAAAGGGCTTTATAAATAAAGTTGGTATGGTATGGTATGGTATATTAATAACAGAAAGAAACAACCCTTTTGTGTGAATGAGTGTAAATGGGGGAGGGAGGTTTTTTGGGTTGGTGCACTAATTGTAAGTGTATCTTGTGTTTTTTATGTTGATTTAATAAAAAAATTAAACTTTTTTTTTTTTTTAAACGATACCAATAATAAAAAAAAAACGGTACCGATAATCTCCGATATTACATTTTAAAACATTTATCGGACATCTCTACTTTTTACACACATTTGTGAGGTGAGTTTCGTCAATACACTTGTGTATGCTATTGTACTATGAATGTAAAAATACATGTTATTTTTGGATACACATTTAAAGATGCGTCCTCTTCTTCTATATCCTACGCCGATGATTGCCAGATTTATTTTCCCATGGCACAAAATAACACGGTTCAACATCTTATTGACTGCCTGCACGACATCAAAGTCTGGCTTTCAGCTAACTTCCTGAGCCTAAATGAAGATAAAACAGAAGTTATGTTGTTCGGTCCAAGTCGCTCTCCCTCCCCCAACGTTGACCTCGGCACTCTGACCCCGTATCTCAGCGACTGTGTCACAAACCTGGGGGTAAAGTTTGACTCAGATTTTAAATTCGAAAAACAAATCAGCAGCGTCGTTCAAAAAAGCTTTTATCAATTACGCCAAATAGCGAAAGTGAAACCGCTTCTATCAAGTCATGATCTTGAGAAATTAATCCACGCCTTTATCTCGACTCGTCTTGATTATTGTAATGCCCTGTATGTAGGCATTAGCCAGGCCTCCCTTGCCCGCCTGCAGCTCGTGCAGAACTCTGCTGCTCGTCTGCTAACACAGACCCGCAGACGTGAGCACATCACCCCTATTTTAGCGTCCCTTCACTGGCTCCCTGTGCGTTACCGAATTAATTTTAAACTCCTTTTATTTGTTTTTAAATGTCTAAACAACCTCGCGCCAACCTATCTCTCCGACCTCCTTCAGCCTTACTGCCCCACCCGATCCTTAAGATCAGCCGATCAGCTGCTGTTGACGGTCCCTGACACAAGGCTGAAGCTTAGAGGTGACAGAGCTTTCGCCGTTGCTGCTCCCAAGCTCTGGAACGACCTACCCCTGAGTGTTAGACAAGCCTCCTCTCTTCCTGTTTTTAAATCTCTCTTAAAAACATACTTTTATTCCATGGCTTTTAACACTGAGTAATATCCATCCTGCAATGGCGCCCCATAATACACCTGCTGTGAACCTGTTTTTATGTTTTTATGTTTTTATTTATTCTATTTTAATTATTTATTTTTTATCGTGTTCTGTTTGTGTTGTGTTGTGTTTGCTCGGTACTCGTTTTATCTTTTAACCTGTTCATTGTACAGCACTTTGGCTACCCCTGTGGTAAATTTTAAATGTGCTTTATAAATAAAGTTGATTTGATTTGATTTGATCCTCAAACAAACTTTTCAACTATGTGTTATTACCAGTGTTGGGTTAGTTACTGAAAACCAGTAACTAGTTACGTTACTAGTTACTTTATTTCAAAAGTAACTCAGTTACTAACTCAGTTACTTAAACCAAAAAGTAATGCGTTACTGTGAAAAGTAACTATTTAGTTACTTATATATATTTTTTAATTTTTTTAAGGCCCCATTTAATGCCCTTTTAGCCTTCATTTTAGTACTGTTATTGCACTGGAGAATAATACAATCTGTTGATCAACTTGACATGCATTTGCATCACTGAACTCTGCTAAGCAATGTGCTCTACATACAACACACAAAGACAAAGATATGTTTTAAAGGGCCAATTTGTTTCAGACCAAAACAAATTGACAAAACTATTTTAAATAGCTGCAACTTAACATACATAAGTAACAAACAACATAATAACAACATAGCTGTAAAACAAGAAAGGCACACACTACATACATAAAGCCTAACCAGGCGTTTTTTTTATCTCAAGGAATTCTGAAATAAAATCATGTCTGAAGCCCAGAACACTCTACACAGTTTAGAGAAAAGGAAATATTAGCCTGGCCCACTAATATCCCTCTTTAGGTTTGTGAACTTTATAGTCTAAACATTTAGAGTGATGTGATAATCAAACACTCTAAAAGTTTAAAATGAAAGAGTATATAAGAGAATTGACAGAGTGTGTGTACCTTCAGTGTGCAGTGCCTCATTAAAATCCAGCCGCTGTTGGAGGTGGAAGTGAAGTGTGTGTCTCTTTACTAGCTTCGTCGAAGCATGTTGTTTTGGTCGCTGTTTCAGCATATTTGAAACTTGCATTCAACTAAAATGTTATTTTCTTTGTGGTCGATAAAAGAAACGTACTGAAAATATCTCCATTTTAAGAAACTCGGCTTCGGGGTTCGCCATGACGTCTTGATAGTAGACACAGACACGCCCCCTCCCACACACACACGCACACACACACGTACACACAGACAGCGCGCGGCACGCCTCTTTTTTGTCGCCTCTTCAGCAGCGCTGCAACACTCAGATCTTCTCAGTTTCTAGCCGATACTACATAAAAAATAACGCAAAATAACGCAGTAACGCATCATGTAGTAACGGTAACGGAGTTACAGAATATAAAAAAATAACGCGTTAGATTACTAGTTACCGCCGATAGTAACGGCGTTACAGTAACGCGTTACTTTGTAACGCGTTAGTCCCAACACTGGTTATTACACAGCATAGCTATCTTATTAAAGATTAATTGAAGCTTCTGGCAGTGGGTTGTAAAGGCACCTTGTCTAATATGCAGTCACAGCAGGGTCACATGTATCTCCTTTTGTGCCCAACTACCCACACACACCATTCAAGCACCCTCGCTACCCTCTCTGCTCCCCGCTGCATTCTCCAATGTTCCCGTCTCAAGATGTTCTGCCTGTTGCTATTTCTTAACCGTGTCATTTTCAGCAATATTTCTGGGAAATAATGTCACTGATGTCTGAAAAGTTGTCTCTGGAGCAAGGGAGGAAAAAAATACAATTGAAAGAAGTGAGAGCGGATCAATAAGTGGCCTCGCTAAAGCCTGGTTTTCATTTCCCGGGTGACAACCATGCATCGATAAGCCAATTGGAAAACAAGAGGTTATACTGGAAACATTATATGTTAGTTGCCGATAAATGAGAAAAGGCACACTTATTACATTTGCTGTGGAAACTGATTTATTAACACGTTGACAGAGCAAGAAAAGTAGGAAGTCGAGGCTTATTTTTCTAACAATACTGGAGCCGCCACGATTGTTTCGCATTGGAAAAGTTGTATTCAAACATAAATGGATAAATAATTATACCAACATCTTCAATTATTGATTGATATATAAAATACAGAAAGTATTTGAAAAAAATATATATTTTAAGTAAAGCTTTAACTGCCTCACTCAAGTCTGTGTGCTAACATCAGAACAATTCCAAACCGTATGCTTTATCAGTTACAGCAAAGCTGAGTTCAACTCCGTAGTTCATTCTGACCTGCATTGTGATGGTTTTAGCATGTCATGAAGTAAACGAAAGCTGAAGAACATCAAATAGTGGCTGCAATTTCCGCAACTTTCTGCATTTAGATTCTGTTTGTAGCGAACATCGATTCCATCCGCTATTCCGATGACCTAAGTCCTAAGTCTATGTTTCTGTTTACCATCGTGAACCCGGAAGTGAGGCAGTAAAATGACGATTCCGATTGGCTGTTCCGCCGTGTCTTTTTTATGCTTTACATCCGTGCCTGAAAGAATGCTTCAGCGCGCGCGTGTGTTATGATTACGACGGCCAGCTGGATAAAAAAGTATCGATAGCAATATCATTAGTCCAAAATTTTCACAGCCCGCTTGGACCAACCCAATTGGGAACCGGTACCTAAAAATAACGGTACTCAGTAGTGTTGTCCCGGTACCAAAATGATTTCGATACTTATCGGTACTTTTGTAAATAAAGGGGACCACAAAAAATTGCATTTTTGGCTTTATTTTAACAAAAAATCTTACGGTACATTAAACATATGTTTCTCTTTGCAAGTTTGTCCTTAAATAAAATAGTGAACATACAAGAAAACTTGTCTTTTATTAGTAAGTAAGCAAACAAAGCTCCCAATTTAGTCTGCTGACATATGCAGTAACATATTGTGTCATTTTCCATTCTATTATTCTGTCAAAATTATTAAGGACAAGTGGTAGAAAATGAATTATTAATCTACTTGTTCATTTACTGTTAATATCTGCTTACTTTCTCTTTTAAGATGTTCTATCTACACTTCTGTCAAAATGTAATAATCACTTATTCTTCTGTTGATACTTTAAATTAGTTTTGGATGATACCACAAATTTGGGTATCAATCCGATACCAAGTAGTTACAGGATCATACATTGGTCATTTTCAAAGTCCTCATGTGTCCAAGGACATATTTCCTGACTTTATAAACATAATATACATTTTTTTTTAAAAGAAAGAAAATGTTGCGATGCCAAAAAATATCGACACAATCATAGTAGTATCGACTAGATACGCTACTGTACTTGGTATCATTACAGTGGATGTTAAGTGTAGATCCACCAATGGCGTTTGTTTACATTTTGACGCCAATGCGCTACGGTGTGTAGTGAAGCATGTTTAGCTATTCCTTGTCCTGCAGGGATGATACTTGTAAGAAACTTACTTTATTTGTCGCCATGGAGGCGAGGATTAGTGATTTAGAAGTAGCTAAAACACTGCCGACTGGGGCTGGACTTTAGCCGCTAGCTAGTTAGCCATGTCTTAACGCCCTCTTCCTGAGGGCGTTTCAGTGTTATAACTTCACCATTATCATTAGTTTTTAAGGCAAAATGCGTCCGTTCTCCTTTTTCTGTCTACACACTGTGTCTGCTTGTAAGTACTCTGTGATTGTGCGCTGTCGAACATGCTCCTCTGCTCGTAAATTAGCAACGAGACGACGTGACGACGACGGGTGCGGGGGGAGTGGCGGACTGGTACTTTTCAGAGGCGGTATAGTACCGAATATGATTCATTAGTATCGCGGTACTGTACTAATACCGGTATACCGATACACAACCCTAGTACTCAGAGTACATCTCTAGAAATATCACGCTGGACGGTGTATACACAAACATACATGGAGCGTACAGAACTCTCCCCCGCCCCCATCTTGGACTCTCCGACCACATCTCAATCATGCTGGCACCTGTATATCACCCCCTGTTGGGATGGTTCAGGCCAACGAAGAATACTGACACCGTGTGGCCCAAAGATGCAGCCTCAGTGCTCCAGGACAGCTTTTAGTGCACAGACTGGCAAGTCTTCAGGGAGGCAGCAATATGTGAGGGTAAGGTGGATCTGAAGGAGTATGCCTCCTCCATCCTCTGCTTCATCTCTAAATGTGTAGATGATGCCACTTCCACCAGGGCGGTAAACCTCTAACTGAACCAGAAACCCTGGCTAAATGCTGAGGTGAGAGCTCTTCTGAAAGCTCGGAATGCTGCGTTCAGGGCAGAGGAGACATCAGCACTCAGAGTGGTGAGAAAAAAACTGATTGCAGGCATTGCAAGGGGCAAAGTCACATATGCCCAGAGGTGGGTAGTAACGCGCTACATTTACTCCGTTACATCTACTTGAGTAACTTTTGGGATAAATTGTACTTCTAAGAGTAGTTTTAATGCAACTTACTTTTACTTTTACTTGAGTATATTTATAGAGAAGAAACGCTACTTTTACTCCGCTACTTTTATCTACATTCAGCTCGCTACTCGCTACTAATTTTTATCGATCTGTTAATGCACGCTTTGTTTGTTTTGGTCTGTCAGACAGACCTTCAAAGTGCCTGCCTTACTGGTGACGTTTCACTCCGTTCCACCAATAAAATGCAGTCACTAGTGACGCTTGACTCCGTTCCACCAATCAGATGCAGTCACTGGTGACGTTGGACCAATCAAACAGAGCCAGGCGGTCACATGACCTGACTTAAACAAGTTGAAAAACTTGTTGGGGTGTTACCATTGTACGGAATGTGTACTGTACTGTGCAATCTACTAATACAAGTTTCAATCAATCAATCAAAAGTGTGAAGGAAAAAAGACACTTTTTTATTTCAAACGTATATCCCGTCACAAGCCTAAAGACTGACTGCACAGTTCCTGTCTTCACAATAAAAGTGCCGCTCCATCGCGCCTGCGCTTTCAAAATAAGAGTCTCCGAAAGCCAGCGCAAACAAGCTAGCAAGCTACGGAATTTGCCGCCAATGTATTTCTTGTAAAGTGTGTGAAAACGAATATGGAAGCTGGACAAATAAGATACCAAAAACCAACCACTTTCATGTGGTATTAGACAGAAAGGAGGAACTTTTTTTCTCCTGCATTTGAAAACGTGGACGTTAAGCACTGCTGTCTGATTACAATCAATGCAAGTCATCAGAATCAGGTAATACACCAACTTATATTCTTGTCAACATGAAAGAAAGGAATCTATATGTGTTAAACATGCATGCATATTCATTAAAACACCTTTAACATGTAAACAAAAAAACGGCAAAATAAATAAATATAAATGATATACTGTATATATCAATGTATGTGTATATATGTATATATATATATATATATATATATATATATATATATATATATATATATATATATATATATATATATATGATATGTGTGTGTATGTTACTCATCAGTTACTCAGTACTTGAGTAGTTTTTTCACAACATACTTTTTACTTTTACTCAAGTAAATATTTGGGTGACTACTCATTACTTTTACTTGAGTAATAAATCTCTAAAGTAACAGTACTCTTACTTGAGTACAATTTCTGGCTACTCTACCCACCTCTGCATATGCCCAAAAAATCCAGGATCACTTCAACACCAATGACCCATGGAGCACGTGTAAGGACATTAAGTGCATCACAAACTACAACATCAGGGATGCACAATGCCCAGGGGAGCCCTCCTTGCCAGATGCCCTCAACACTTTCTACGCCCACTTCGAGGACCCTGGCAACCCTTTCACCAATGCCAGACTCACCCCACCACCAGGTGACACGCCCCTCAGTGTGACCACATAAGATGTGAGGGGGACTCTTCAGAGGATCAACCCACGCAAAGCTTCAGGCCCCGAAAACATCCCAAGGCGGGTACTGAGAGACTGTGCACACCATCTGTCTGAGGTGCTGACAGACATATTTTAATACCTCAGTGTCACTGGCATCTGTCCCCACCTGCTTAAAGACTGCCATAAGTATCCCTGTCCCCATGAGCTCCACAGTGACAGGCCTGAATGACTACCGACCTGTCCCGATAGTGATGAAGTGTTTCGAGAGAATGGTCATGACTCATGACTCACCAAATATGGACACCCATCAGTTAACCACTCCACATGAAGCCCTCAACGACCTGGAGAGCTGAAACCCCTATGCACGCCTGCTCTTCTTGGACTTCTACGCAGCCTTCAATGCAATCATCCCACAGACCCTGATGCAGAAGCTCACCTCTCTGAGACTGAGTCCAACACTGGGCAACTGGGTCTTGGACTTCCTGACCAATAGACCTCAGACTGTCAGGATCCACAACACTGTTTCCTCCTTAATCACCGTCAGTACTGGCTCTCCCCAGGGTTGTGTGCTGAGCCCCCTCCTCTTTCACTATGCTGACGTATGACTGCTCGTTGAGACACCCCAGCTGTCTTATAGTAAAGGTCACGGACGACACAGCAGTAGTGGGACGCATCACTAACAACGATGAGTCTGAATACAGAAAGGAGGTGGAACACCTGGAGCAGTGATGCAGAGAAAACAACCTCTACAGCAATGTGAAGAAGACCAAGGAGATTGTAGTCGGCTTCAGAAGGGACAATAAATAGGAGGAGCAGCTGTGTAAGTGGTCTCCAGCTTCAGGTACCTGGGCGTGCACATAACCAAGGACCTCACCTGGAGCACCAACACATCATGTCTGGTCAGGAAGACCCACCAGCGGACTCTGCTACGGCGGGCTGGACTTGGTAGCTCAGTCCTGAGAAGATTCTACAGATGAGTGATGGAGAGCGTGCTCTGCACCTGCATCACCATGTGGCACGGCAGCTGCACTGCGGCGGAGAAGAAGGCTCTGCAGAGGGTGGTGATGGCTGCACAGAAGACCGTCGGAAGCAGCCTTCCCAACACCTCAGAACTTATTACTTTTTTTCTTTTATACTTGCTAGGACTTCAGTAAAATTTTGAACCGTACATGTACAAATGTGTACCAGTATGACAAATAAAGGTCCTTGAATCCATTAGACAGTTGATGTGCGTGTTTGAGTGCCACTTATTCGCAAATTTGATTGGCAAAAATATGCAGGGAAGTTGCAGGCATTGGACGAAGTTGCAAGGCTGCACATAATTTGTGGGAAATGGCTGATATTGTGTGAATTTCCCTTAATTAAGTATTTTTGGGTCTGTATTCATTGGTGAATACTGTATTACATACACAATGACCAAAAACTACAAATACAAAAAACACGTTTCATTACCATTGTAGCTTTTTGAAAATAAAAAGGTTAGATTTGGTACATAGTAAAACACATACATTTTTTCTCCTAAAGTCGTGAATAAAGTTACGTGGTGTGGAAGAAACCAGAATGAGTGTTTTTTTTTAAATGATGTCCTTCGTTGTTCCTGCTATAATTTCAGCACTCTCCACCGATTACAGTAAAAAAAAAAAAAACACTATGTTGGGTTACTGGCATCAGCATGTTAAAAATCAAAGCACGGTGACGCAAAATCATTATTATGTTTGTTGCACCGTTTTTCTTTAAAGACAGCTTTAATTGCAGTTCACTATGTCTGTATAATGCAGATAATTATCACTCACATGTGAGTGCAACTCCCACAGCCGGATTAGCCTTAAACAAGGATCTCGAGCACGTTCTTAAATTACTTTTTTCCTTTGCTTGCGTAATACCATAGGTCACATCCTCTACAAAGGGCATTTCATTTCATGTGGCGGGATTAGTGGTTATAATCCTTAAATTTGCTCTGCATGCTACAAACAAACCAAGAACACTTTGAGAAGGTACCATATGTTTGCGCTCTATCTTCACATACACTCACCGTGCACTTTATTAGTCACACATCTAATTACATATTTTTTGCTGTTACTTTTTACAGTGATACCACAAAAGCGTACCAGTGATGCCAGAGGAAAAAAGTAAAAACCATGAACCCCTCCAATACCAGAGGTGGGTAGTAACGAGCTACATTTAGCCCGTTACATTTACTTAAGTAACTTTTTGGATAAATTGAGTACTTTTGAGAAGAAGCACTACTTTTACTCGGTTACATTGAGTTTCATTCCGATCGTTACATTTATTTATATCACAATTGTTTATAATTATCGATTAAGGCTTGCAAAGGCGTATTCTTATGGCAGGCACGGTCACATGACTATAGGAAGCTGAAATAGGTCAGTTTTTTTTAAAATAAATGATAAAATAGAGACCTACTTTTATGTTTAATAAGTATTGGAATGTTACCAAAGAAGACATTTTAATTAAGGGACATGACCCCATCACATCCCGGCTGTTTGTAAAAACTGGTAAGCAGAACCCTCTTAAAACAGGTGACTAAAGCGTTCTTTTTGTATGTCTCTGATCATCCTAATAACAACAAAAATTATCTAAACACATTGAAACATTACCAACAACATCAAAAAGCAGTGGAAAGTTGTACTTATATGTTAGAGCCGTATCTATCCATCCATCCATTTTCTACCGCTTGTCCCTTATGGGGTCACGGGGGGTGCTGGAGCCTATCCCAGCTGCACAAGGGCGCAAGGTGGGGTACACCAGCGCTATCTTATTATCATATAGCATTATATTCAACTGTATTCACATCTAACATAGCTAAACAAGCCCCCTTGGGGACGATAGGCACACTGCGTATGGCCATCAGTCACATTAGAGATAAAAGCATGGAAACTAGAACTTACATGGAGCTGTGAAAATAGAAGAAACTGAATTATTTGACAAATCAGACCAATTTAGTACATAAACGCACTGACTGTAAAAAGTGACATGGTGTCAGACAAGGCAGCAAAAAAAATGTAATGATTACTTTTAAACTAGTAAAAATAACCTTTATATCATGTGCTGTCATGTGTGTCAGTAGAAATATTTACATTTCAGCTGACAGGAATTCCACTACTAACTAGAGAAAACATATTGAAGTAAATTGTAAAATTTATTTTGTTTCACATACACACACAAGAATGTGTGTGCGTGCGTGTGTGTGTGTGTGTGTGTGTGTGTGTGTGTGTGTGTGTGTGTGTGTGTGTGTGTGTGTGTGTGACCTCTGAAAAATGCCTACCTCTTTAGGACCACCCTTTCTAGATATATAAAGATTTATATTTACAACATTAATAATATGTACAATCTATGCAAATATAAAAAAGGTAAGCCTTTTAGTTAATTTTCTTGGGGGGGGGGGGGGATTTTTGTTTGTAATTGGCTTTTAATCTTCTTTATTTACTTCAGGTTATTACAGTATATCTCTATATACATATTTATTTATTTATTTATTTTTATTAATTTTGGCCAAAGAGGGCGTATTTCAATTTCTTACACACTTGTTATTACATATGTTGGCTAGAGGGGGAGCACATTTAAAACCGACAGTCAATTTGAAAAATCCCTCCTATTTGGGACCACCCTAATTTTGATAGATTTTACCAAGGGTTGCAAATGAGAGCTCTATTTTTTGTTTTTTTTGTAATGTGCTTAAGGCCGATGACAAACCAGTCACAGACCACAGATGGCCCCTGTGCCGCACTTTGGGCAACCCAGCTGTAGAAGCTAACTGTTAATGGCCAATATAGTCTTAGTACCGTAGTGTATTTGTTCATCCTTAGGTCACATATATGGGACGCGAGTTGTCTTACGTCAGCACCGGAAGTCATAAAATCAGCTGTTCACCTGGCGGGTTTTTTCGGGGATGAATAGGGAAGTCCTTCTTTAGCTGCCGTCTTGTTTTATCATACATTGCTGCCTTTGCACTTGTCAAAGTTTACTTTTGTATGTACATTAAATCAACAAAAAATCCCGACTTTGGAGCAATGTTCACGGACTCTAGTATTCGGCTCTCTATTAGATGCAATGGTTTTCCGTATTGGGACCATTATTTCGGTCCTAACTCCTTCACCGGTCCTCATATGGAAGGTACTTTTCCTTGTTGTTGTCTAACAAAGGATAGAAATACAAGAACGCACAAATACACACACACACACTTACACACACACACATACACTAACTACAATTGTAGTCCCAAAACCATTAAAAAATAGCTACTAAATAAACCAGAAGCTACTCACAAGTTACTAAATACTTGAGTAGTTTTTTCACATAATACTTACTTACTCTTGTTCAAGTAGTTATTTTGATGACTACCTTTTACTTTTACTTGAGTCATACTCTTCTAAAGTAACGGTACTCTATCCACCTCTGTCCAATACATGCATCTTTACATGGGTAAGTACACATACTATACAAAAAATTTGTTGACTTATTTTTACTAGAATGACTTAATGTTAATATGAGACTTGACACATGACACACGTGATGGTGACGGTTTAACACCGGAACAGATATTTATATAATTTCCAATGGGGGTGAAATGTATTCTAAATTTGACCAACTCAGAGGTCGGTTTAAGTCTGGAAAAGATTCATTCTATCGTAATTGATTTTTAAAGTAACAAATGTCACTACATTTTGGCGATTCTGCTGTCATGTTTATCCTACTTTCATAAAGGCAAGCAGCTTCTTCTTCTGGTGATACATGGGCTCTATCTGGTAGTACGCCAAATAATAATTTAATTAAATATTATATCACACCGTGTTGCTGTTCAAACTGTGTATAATGTTACAGTGGCCAAAAATATTAAATACACTTGTTAAATAAAACCGATGCCTTGTTTTTAGCGAATACTTAAACCTGCTACTCTACTGTATTTGAATGTGGGTCATTATAGTGGTACTAGTCTTCTGAGGTGGTAATTGGTGAAAATATTTTTGAGAACCACTGTTCTAGAACTTTCGGTCATACTGTGAAAAAAAGAGCGCATGTGGCTAAACACGCATCAATAACAACACAAGGGCAAGTCCTCCATAATAGATTGGATGTTTCAATCAATCACCTTCGGTCAATTAATACACATGCGCCACATTTGTACCTGCAAACACACATTGTACCAACACATGTCTTGAAATCAACACGTTCTAGTTAGGTAACCTGTTGTAGGACGTTGTGATGACGGTGTTTGTGTTACATGCTCTTACCTCGGGGTCCGGTATCTGTGACAAGACGGAGGGCAAGCACTGGGACAGCAGCAGCGGCGCCGTGAAGCCCCCCCTCAGAAGAATCTGTGGATCTCCAACCATTCTCTTCTCCCTGCATCCGCCCTTCCCCCTTCTCCTCTCTCCACTGCTTCCTTCTCTTCCTCTCTTGTCTGGCGCCCAATAAGGACTGTTCCACAACGGCGCCGCCCGCCCCTGCCCCGACACACCACCCGGCCAGGTGATTAATGGTAGATATGGTCTACCCCCAATGGTGGTCCGCTGCCCTCTTGTCTCTTTTCTATCTCACAATGCCGCAGCGCTGCATCCATACTGCTTGTCTGTAAGGGAGGAAGTCATGGCAGGCAGTTGGGGCCACATTAATTAATTAATAGACCTGGTGTGGTTTACAGCCAGCCCATCCTGTAAGTGTGTGTGTGTGTGTGTGTGTGTGTGTGTGTGTGTGTGTGTGTGTGTGTGTGTGTGTGTGTGTTTGTGTTCTTGAGGGGGATTGGACAATACAGTTACAATGAGATTGACCTGTGCATGATAGGGACGCCTATGGCAGCGAGCATCCTCATCTTTACGACTCACTTGGACATCTTGAGAGGAATAAAATTTAAAAAAAACTCCTAACCTGTCCACTATATGTGTGAATTAATGTGTTTAGATTCTTTAAACCGTTCCTCTAAAGCAGGGGTCTCAAACTCAATTTACCTAGGGGGCCACAGGATGCAGAAACTGGGTGAGGCTGGGCCGCAAGAAAAGATTTCTTGAAAAAAATCTAACATGCACTTTTTAATGAATTCACCTTCTTTGAATGGCTTTCCCGCCCTAGCAACCATCTCACTCACCATTTGGTGGTCGCGGGGGTGTATATTGTAGCACGGAAGAGTTGAGGGCTACAAGGGATTCTGGGTATTTGTTCTGTTGTGTTTATGTTGTGTTACGGTGCGGATGTTCTCCCGAAATGTGCTTGTCATTTATTTTGGTGTGGGTTCACATTGTGGCTCATATTTTTAACAGTGTTAAAGTTGTTTATACGGCCACCCTCAGTCTGACCTGTATGACTGTTGATCAAGTATGTCTTGCAGTCACTTACGTGTGTCAGCAGAAGCCGCATACAACAAGTGACTGGGCCGGCACGCTGTTTGTATGGTGAAAAAGCAGACGCGACGACAGGTTGTAGAGGACGCTAAAGGCAGTGCCATCACGGCACGCTCTTAATAATTTTGTCCGGTTGAAAATCGGGAGAATGGTTGCCCTGGGAGATTTTCGGGAGGGGCACTGAAATTCGGGAGTCTCCCGGAAAAATCGGGAGGGTTGGCAAATATGCTCGCGGGCTGCACTAACATTAAACTTTCATATTAAGGTGGGGACCGCAAAATAACGTCTCACGGGCCACAATTGGCCCGCGAGCCGCGTGTCTGAGACCCCTGCTCTAAAGGCCTTAGTGGCCACATGCGTGGACAGCACCTTTTAGCTCTTATTTCCAAAATTGTGTACACCAGTGTTTTTCAACCACTGTGCCGCAGCACACTAGTGTACCGTGAGATACAATCTGGTGTGCCGTGGGAGATTATGTAATTTCACCTAATTGGGTTAAAAATATTTTTTGCAAACTGGAAATTATAATCCGCAAATGTGCCGTTGTTGAGTGTTGGTGCTGTCTAGAGCTCGACAGAGTAACCGTGTAATACTCTTCCATATCAGTAGGTGGCAGCAGGTAGCTAATTGCTTTGTAGATGTCGGGAACATGGTTTGTCGTGATCACAATATGCAGACGACAGCGGGAGGCAGTGTGCAGGTAAAAAGGTGTCTAATGCTTAAACCAAAAATAAACAAAAGGCAAGTGCCGCTAAGAAAAGCCATTGAAGCTTAGGAATGGCTATGCAAAACAAAGCTAAAACTGAACTGGCTGCAAAGTAAACAAAAACCGAATGCTGGACGACAGCAAAGACTTACAGCGTGTGGAGCAGCAGACGGCGTCCACAAAGTACATCCGTACATGACATGACAATCAACAACAAAATAGTAGCGCAAGACAAGAACTAAAACACTACACACAGGAAAACAGCAAAAAACTCCAAATAAGTCAGGGCGTGATGTGACAGGTCATGACAGCACACCTTTGAGACAAGAGCTATAGTGATGCATGTTTGTTTATGGTTTGAATTCATATCCAACTATTGCGAGAACAACATTTTATTGTCAATATCGGCTGCTGAATTTCATTTTTTAATGTTTTCTGCTGGTGGTGTGCCTCGAGATTTTTTTCAATGAAAAAAATGTGCCTTGGCTCGGAAAAGGTTGAAAAACACTGGTGTACACTACTGAATTGGGGTCTTATGCCGACATATGGACACTTATACTGCTATCTGGTGGTGTCAGAAGAGTATAACATACAATGGAATTTGGAAAAAAAAAGTGTAAAAATAAAAATGTGCATGTCACTACACATTAAGTACACGTTTGTGTACTTATGAACTAAGTACATCATATTAAAAGATGATTTTTAGTTGTTTTTTTCTAATTAGGGTCCAATAAGCCCAAATAGCAAAGAGAAATAAAAAAAACATGTAAACAAACAGCTTGGGCCTTAAGAGGTTAACATCACAGTGAGTTAGGACAGGAGACGATCAGGGACACCGAAACAAACTCGTTGGTTAGCATAGTTAGCTAACCATCTCATTAGCTTACTTCTTGTTGCCTTCCGTTTGCTCTCTGAGCCACCACGTTGATGGCTTTCTACTTTGCTGCTAATTAATGTTGGCCCGATACCAATATGTTGGTACCGATACCGGTACCAAAATTATTTCGATACTTTTTGGTACTTTTCTAAATAAAGGGGATCAAAAAAATGTCATTATTGGCTTTATTTTAACAAAAAAATCCATTAAACATATGTTTGTTTAAACAAGTTTGTCCCTAAATAAAATAGTGAACATACAAGACAACTTGTCTTCTATTACTAAGTAAGCAAACAAAGGCTCCTAATTTAGCTGCTGACATATGCAGTAACATATTGTGTAATTTTCCATTCTATTATTTTGTCAAAATTATAAAGGAGAAGTGGTAGAAAATTAATTATTAATCTACTTGTTCATTTACTGTTAATATCTGCTTACTTTCTCTTTTAACATGTTCTATCTACACTTCTGTTAAAATGTAATAATCACTTATTCTTCTGTTGTTTGATACTTTACATTAGTTTTGGATGATACCACAAATTTGGGTATCAATCTGATACCAAGTAGTTACAGGATCATACATTGGTCATATTCAAAGTCCTCATGTGTCCAGGGACATATTTCCTGAGTTTATAAACATAATATACATTTGAAAAAAACGAAAGAAGATGTTGTGATGCCAAAAAACATTGACGTAATCATAGTAGTATCGACTAGATACGCTCCTGTCCTTGGTATCATTACAGTGGATGTCAGGTGTAGATCCACCAATGGCGTTTGATTACATTATGTCGGTGAGCTACGGCAGTGGTCCCCAACCACCGATTGGTACCAGGCCGCACAAGAAATAAAAAAATTAAATTTTAAAAATTTTTATTAAATCAACATAAAAAACACAATATATACATTATATATCAATATAGATCAATACAGTCTGCAGGGATACAGTCCGTAAGCACACATGATTGTATTTCTTTAAAAATAAAAAAATTAAAACCCTGCAGACTGTATCGCGGTACTATACTAATACTGGTATACTGTACAACCCTACTGCTAATCGTATTTGGATGATTACAATCCAAACACTCTTAGTTCTAAACCAGTTGCAGAGTATTTATTAGAAGCCAGTGAGAAGGTAGATTTCAGACGTGATGGATGTAAACAGAGGTCACAACACCGAAAGTATATTACCTTAGGGGGCGTGGCTATAGGCTAGAGTTGCCAAATGGGAAATATTTTCTACGTTATTTGCATGCATGTTACAGAATTTTACATTACATTTTTTATGATAAAAATGCTAGTTAATTATCTACTAAAAACAACTGTAAATTATGTGCTCATTACATGTGACGTGTCAAAAAGACAGCCAAAAGAGGTTGGTAGATGAGAATAAATCTAAATGCACCTGATTGCAGAGAATGTAGTCTTAATTTTCCCAAATTTTCTTTCGGGGCTTGTGTGGGAGCACTTTGTGCTGATTTTTCTTCTCTTTTTTTCCTGAAAGGGTGCTCACATGCCTGCAAGAAGAAAACACTATGAGGGCTGAACAAAAAACGCCAAACCTCAAGCAAACACCTCCTTGCTGTAATAACCTTTACTATATGATAAAATGTCACTGTGTTGCAGTAGGCCCCTTTACCAGACACATGGCATCTGTAAATTTGGTGTTTACAGTGGAGTTTAAAGAGACAGGACCGTGCATACATCGATCAACAGACATTCGGAAAATACCGTTTTTTTTCGGAGTATAAGTCGCACCGGAGTATAAGTCGCACCTACCGAAAATGCATAATAAAAAAAGAAAAAAACATGTATAAGTCGCACTGGAGCCCGGCCAAACTATGAAAAAAACTGCGACTTATAGTCCGAAAAATACGGTACTTAAGACTGTTTCCACATATTTATATGTTAAATTTGATGAATACATTTTTCCTCCCAAAATTCTAAACGCAACAAACAGTGACATGAAGGTATTGTATATATTTGAAAAATTTTAAGATATCAAGAAATCATAACTACATAAGTATTCACCATCTTTGACATTAGGCTGAAAATTGAGCACAGGTCCGTCTTGTTTTCACTGATTCTCCAGCTTCATTAGAGTCCACCTGTTGTCAATTCAGGTGATTGGACATGATTTGGAAAGGCACACCCCCCCCGCGACACCGAAAGGGACAAGCAAAAGAAAATGGATGGATGGATGGATGGATGGATGGACACACCTGTCCATACAAGATCCTACAGATAACAGTGCACAAACCAAGCATGAACTCAAAAGAACTGTCTGTGGACCTCCAAGACATGATTGCTTCAAGGCACAAATCTGGGAAAGCTCAGAATGGGACCGATGGCCTCAATCGTCCATAAATGGTAGAAGTTCGGAATCATGAAGACACTTTCTAGAGCTGGTCGAATGTCTCAACTAAATGATCAGGGGAGAAAGGCCTTAGTCAGGAAGGTGATTAAGAACCCGATGGTCACTCTGACAGAGCTACAGCGTTCCTCTGTGGAGAGAGGAGAACCTTTCAGAAGGACAACCATCTCTGCAGCAATCCACCAATCAGGCCTGTATGATAGAGTGGCAAGACAGAAGCCACTTAGTATAAGGCGCATATCAGCATACCTGGAGTTTGCCCTTGGATCATGAGAAACACAACTCCCTGGTCTAATGAGAAAAAAGATTGAACTACTTGGTGTGAATGCCAGACATCGTGTTTGGAGGAAACCAGGCACCGCTCATCACCAGGCAAACACCATCTCCACACTGAAGCATGGTGGTGGCAGCATGGAGACAGAGACATAATGGATGGAAAAACTGCTCCGAGCACTAACCTCAGACTGAGCTCAGCAATAAAACGATGCTAAGGACACGGCCAAGATTTCAGAGTGACCACTCTGTGGATGTCCTTGAATGGCCCTGACAGAACCTAGTTTTTTCCAATTAAACATAGAGAAAGTTAAAATGGCTCAGCACTAACACTTTCAATCCAACCTGATAAAGCATCAGCAGTGCTGCAAAAACTAATAGGTCAAACTTGCCAAAGATATGTGTGGTATCATATCCATCCATCCATCCATCTTCTTCCGCTTATCCGAGGTCGGGTCGCGGGGGCAGCAGCCTAAGCAGGGAAGCCCAGACTTCCCTCTCCCCAGCCACTTCGTCCAGCTCCTCCCGGGGGATCCCGAGGCGTTCCCAGGCCAGCCGGGTGACATAATCTTCCCAACGTGTCCTGGGTCTTCCTCGTGGCCTCCTACCGGTTGGACGTGCCCTAAACACCTCCCTAGGGAGGCGCTCGGGTGGCATCCTGACCAGATGCCCGAACCACCTCATCTGGCTCCTCTCGATGTGGAGGAGCAGCGGCTTTACTTTGAGCTCCTCCCGGATGGCAGAGCTTCTCACCCTATCTCTAAGGGAGAGCCCCGCCACCCGGCGGAGGAAACTCATTTCGGCCGCTTGTACCCGTGATCTTGTCCTTTCGGTCATAACCCAAAGCTTGTGACCATAGGTGAGGATGGGAACGTAGATCGACCGGTAAATTGAGAGCTTTGCCTTCCGGCTCAGCTCCTTCTTCACCACAACGGATCGATACAGCATCCGCATTACTGAAGACGCCACACCGATCCGCCTGTCGATCTCACGATCCACTCTTCCCTCACTCGTGAACAAGACTCCGAGGTACTTGAACTCCTCCACTGATTTCCTCCCCAACCCGGAGATGGCACTCCACCCTTTTCCGGGCGAGAACCATGGACTCGGACTTGGAGGTGCTGATTGGTATCATATCATATACTGTATCTTAAAATACTTGAAGTTGTAATGTATGCCAATGGTGCGTTACATACTAAGCAGAGGCTGCAAATACTGTACTTTTGTACATGTGATTTCTTGTTAATACATTTGCAAACCATTAAAAATATCATGTCATTCAGGGGTGTTGTGTGTAGAATTTGGACTAAAGAGTGTTCCATTTTGCATTCCAGCGTTATCATCCAGCATGCACAAACAAAGTCAGTGTGAAAAGAAGAAGAAAAAATCACCTGCGGTAGAAGTGTGTGGCTCAGCTGGCATGTGTTCCCCTTCATTGCTTCCCCAATTACCGTTGTATTTGTCTCTGGTGTCTGCTGATACATTAAGACTAAAAAAAAGAAGGATCAGTAGCATGTGATGTGTGCAGCTGCTCATGCTCATCACATAATGCACACACATACTATGGGATGTCTGCATTGTTGCTGGTGATATCACATACAATGACTCAAACTTCCAGCTCATTAGTACACTTTTCTCCTAAGAAAAACACATCCACATCTTTGCACCTATTCTTTTGACTCCCTCTTACTGGGATTAAATTGCACATTCATTGTAGACTCAATCACTAGAGGAGAATAGAGAAGTGATTCGCAATGATTGAATCGAGGGAACTGGATTTCCTTGTTCTCAGTCGGGTGTAGTGGCCCGACATGTTATGGCTAATTTCACAAAGACCCAGTTAGGGTAAACACAGGTAATAAGAGTCTCTATGATGTGTGTCGGTTCTTTCTGACTTCCATGCTATGTTATTGAGGGTTCTGACATGTAAACAGGGAGGTGACTAGGGATGGGTACCATTCACATTAGAATAGATACAGTACCAAATCCTGGTACCTGGGAATTGATACTAGTACTCAATGGTGACAATGTCGGTACTTTTGTGTGTTCAAATGTGTTTAAAAAAAATAAATTATATTTATATTTATTTTTTTTATTGAACACTTAGCTGTGCAGTCTAGTTATCTTGTTTTCTTACACTTCTGTGTTTCATTTGCATGTATTATATAGTAAACTTTGCATGCAGTTGCAATTCCAAGACGTTAGATGGCAGTAGTGTATAGACTATGCAATGTTTCTTAACCATAGGGACCGTGAGCGCTCCCATCAGGGTGGCCATATCTGTTTCTCAGCTGTGGTCCGTATTGGCCACAGGATTATTCAGTTGTTATACACTTTTCCACCACTTGTGGCAGTAACGACAATATAAAAAAAACAGAAGAAGTCTGGAGCTTAGGTCAGAAAAGCTTCTTAAGCGCAAAAAATATGACCCAGGTGGTGAAGCTGTATTTTCAATTGGACTTAAATTTATTGACAGCTTTTTTAAGAAACATATATTAATAATTATTTAGTTAGAATTCATTTTAGCACTGCATAATTGTATGTTCCTGCACATTTATTTTTTCATCAGTTTTTATGTTTCCCTTCTTTTGCAGTATATTTGATTAGTATTTATTTTGTGATCAGCCTGACCTAAGCCTTAATAATAATCTTTGTGATTATGTGAAGGTGTATCCTGTTAATCTATGTAGGTTTGATATAATTATTGAATCTGATTAGAAACAAGAGTAAGATTACTAATTCAGTGTTAAAATCTTCAGCATATCTATATGTGGATTTAAATTATGGAATGGATTAAGTAAAGAAGTTAAACAATGTACTGATATGATCCAGTTTAAGAGGTTGTTCAAATTAATAGTGCTTACAAAGTACAAAGAATAATAATTATGAGAAATACTTTCAACCTTATTGAAAATAAGATATTCTTCATCCCAGTATGTTAATAATGACTGACTTAATTATATATTACAAAACTGTTGTATTACTCATTCACGGATGTCATTTTACTATAAAAAAAAAAGTCAGTAAATGAATGTATATATTTGTAAATGCTCTGAAGTGGGAAAGGGGTAGGATTAAATAAGCTTTGCTTCTTCCTACTCCTTTTCAGACATAATGTAAAGTGAAATGATATGAAATTGTGTGATGTATTATACTGTAAGTGTGTTCATGTTCGAAATAAACTAAAGAAAGAAAGAAAGAAAGAAAGTGTTAGTGTTTGGGTCCCGGGCCCCTCTGTAGTGGAAAAGTAGGGCCCCAAGGTCAAATAGGTTAAGAAACCTTGGACTATGCTCTGTTTCCTTAGCCAGGAAGTAGTCTTTGAATGTGACGGTCTAGTCTTTTGTTGACTCCGACAAACTGTTGAAACGTCAAGTATTGTACTTATTACACACACCAGCTGTTTCATTGTAACGTGCTTCTTAGTTGTAGTTTTCATGACCAAATTTGAAGGTGTTGTGTAAAGTAGCTAATGCTAATCAGTAGCAATAGGGACCAATGGTCTTCTCAAACTCGCATCTTACTGAACTGAAATAGCCTTTTGGGTTGGATTAAAGGTTAAACGTCTTCAACCACAAGAAGTCCAGTTTCCCCGACTCAACTTCTGTAAAGTGGTAGATTTACAGAAATCACAGGAGTAACCCCACTGCCATCTAGTGACATTTTCAAATCAAGATGCTTTCTTTTTGCAGGTTATTCATATCGCAATTGGACAGAGATAATACATTAATCATAAATAACATTTTGCAATATACATGCGTTTCATACGTTGATCATCAATTCGTTTTTAAATTAAATATTTGGGATGACTATTTTTGAAAATGCATGTGTAATTGTGCATGAATAACGCCTTAGCCCTAAAACACACCTTGGTAGAGCTAAACAGGCTGGCAAATTTAAAAATAGATCTTGGTTGAAAAAAGGTTAATGACCTCTCCAAGTCTTATGCAAAAATATGTCTTGGTCCTATGTTTGAAAAAGACTACTAATGGGAAGCTGGAAACAAAGCTAAAACAAAACAAAAAAAAAGACGGATAATATCAAATGGAACAAAAAATGTTTTTACAATAGATTACAATGACATGCAGCAGTCCAATAGCTTAATACCAGAGTCCGGTGTCACATTGTGTATTTTAAACAACATTCAACACTGTCTTGATAAAAAGATAAAAAGACTACCACTTGATGTCCAATTACTATACATTTCTCATTAGAAAGAGTTGTTTATTTACTTTCCATTAAATGTAAATGAGTGGGACTAGAAGCTGAATGGCCTTCATAGATGGCCCCCAAAGCAACTAAATGCCTTTATGTACTGATGGCTAACTTTAACCTCGACCTTCCTTCACAGCTCCACTGTTTACTTTAGCTTTCTGGACACAGTCAATGGTCTGCAGGAAGCGTCGGCGCAGAACGAGGGAATACCTCAGAGGAGACGGACGGAGAAAGGAGTCATTGAAAGCTGGAATGACAAATAGGTGAGGCTGTTTACGTACGCTGTGTTGACTTAGCTTGGTGTTTGGCTTGGTGGCTCCTTGGCCATCTTGGAATAAATCTGCGTAACGCTCATGCGTAATCGGCCTCCATAAAACAATATCAAAACTGTTTTGAGGAAATGTAATTTACCGGAACGTGATGAGACTCGTTAGCGGCTGAGAGGGTCAAATAAACTTGTTTTGAATTTGAGGGAAATGTTGGTTATGTTGGCCTTTATCACTATCAGGTGCTCCAAATACTGTGGAAGCTCTTCATTTGGAATTTGTCAGCAACTTTCTGGAAAAATACACTCGAAGTTGCACATAACTTTGGCGGTCACACAGGACTTCAGCTCAGTGAGTATCGAACGCAGGGTTTTCCAAGCTTAGAGTCAGTCAGTTTTCAAAATGTCATTGACTGTAAAGTCAACATAGAAGAGGAAATGGCTATAGCAGTAGAAAAATGCATTAATATTACTGCAATATATTATGTATTATAGAAAGTTTGGGTCAAATTCACGCCACCACAAAGGGTACCAGTGATTTCAAAAAAGGAAAACATTTAATAATATAGTTGTTTTGCAAAACGGGTCTATTTTCCGAAAAATAGACCACCGCAGAGGAGGCCTGTTCTCAGGATGATATGAACCCAGTTATGTGTAACATTATTATGAACAGTGTGCTGAGTGTGAGTATACAATTGAATTAAATCTAGTATTGCAGTAAGTAATATTGCTTAAAACATTGCTTGTTCAGTTTAAAACATTTTACGATGGCCACTCTCACACTGCATTTTTTTGTTATTTTTATAAGGAGAACATTTGTTTCACCTTCCCGGAATGCTCCCCGTCATAGAGGTCCCACTGTGAAGGTTTGACAATACTCTAAATTAAAGTGACTGATTTGTGGTAAATGTTCTGTAATTTCACAGTCCACCTCCCTCGTCCCAAAAAACACAACTACTTAGTTAAACATTTTCCCCGGATTTGGATGCAGCCGTGGACCATGTCAAGTATTTGCTCCATCAACAGCCTTTCTGACGCACATTGCTACTTTTGATACATATTTGGCAAGCGAGCAAGCGTCGTAAAAAAAAAAAGCTATCTCCACTGGCAACGGTGAGTGATAACCTGTAGCCGGGCAAAGCGGCTTCGATCCGGCCACTGGAAGGCAAAACAGAGTGCCTGTTTGTCGCCACGCGCATAAAGCCTGTCTTTATCAGCGTCTTGATATTTTTGTCTTGTGGCCTTTTTTCTCGCCATGTCCAGAGGGGAACTGCCAATCTCCCCACTGAGGGCTGGAAGAAATATTGTGGTGTTTTCAAGCAGTACACTAAACTCAGCCACGGTTTTAAATTAAGCATGGGGGTCAGAGGAAAAGGGCAGTGGTGGGTGCTGTTAAAATCCGTCTGGCAGCCAAGGGAGCAAATAGGGTTGTTAGTTTGAATGGAAGAGTCAATCGCTACGATAAAAACCCTATACGTTGACAGTGTATATACGTGCAACACTCTCTGGGGACAACAACAGTGACAGTTTGTGCTGCATTCATTTACGACCACAATTCTCTCATAGCCGCTTTCTATTCTCAACTGCTTAGCAGAGTCAAGATTGAAAGGGACAAAAAGTATTTGGCTTTGCCATTAGGTGACAATGACACTTGGTCAAAAAGCAGACTTTGCTGGAGTAGCACAAACAATATTGTTCTATCATCATGATTATAGATGTGTCACATTAAACATTTTGCAAGTATTTCATTCAATTTTGGTAAGGGTGTCTTGATTCAATATTGATATCAGCTATGAGTCCAATATCAGTAAAAGCAAACAGGTGTCAGATTATATTGGCCTACATCTATATTGTGGAATACTAGAACTCAGTTTCAAGCTTTCTGTTCTGATCCCTCTAACGTCTCTTTTTTTTTTTAGCTTAGCACACAGATAACAGGCTGTCTCACAATTGAGAGACTTTTAAGAGTCTTTATTTTAACCGCAACTGGGTGCTTGACTTCCTCACAGACAGACCCAGTCTGTGAGAGTAGGCGACAACACCTTCAGTGCCATCTCCCTGAGCACCGGTTCCCCCCAGGGCTGTGTCCTGAGTCCGCTGCTGTTCACATTGATGACCCATGACTGCTGCGCCAGGTCCACTACTAACCACATGAGGCCCAGTACAAAAGTAGTGGGCCTCATCCGTGACAACAACGACATGGACTACAGGGAGGAGGTGAAACATCTGGTGGACTGGTGCAAAACCAACAACCTGGTCCTGAACGTTGACTAGACCAAGGAGATCTTCGTCGACTTCAGGAGGCACCAGTCCAGCCACACTCCACTCTTCATCAACGGCACAGCAGTGGAGATTGTAAGCAGCACCAAGTTCCTGGGGGTGCAGATAACTGACAATATGACCTGGGGCCGTATTTATTAAGCGTCTTAGAGTGCCATTTTACACTTCAGTCCTGAGAATTTGTGAAATTTAGTCCTACTCTCAAACTTAAGAATAAAAGCTATTTATCAACTTTCTTAAGTCTAATAATCACTCCTACTCTCCACGATATTTAAGAGACCTTCAGAGGTGTCCTAAGTGGTTAGGAGTTGCCAGCGGGGGATGGCACTGAGGCGAGAGAGACGTGCGCGAACGTTCAGGGAGCGGAAGGATGTCCTGGCTTTGTTTGATGACGAGCAGCTGATCAAACGGTATTGTTTAGACAGAGCGGGTATTATTTTTGTCACAGATTTAATAAGGGGCGTCATCTCATCAGCAACATCACACAGCAGAACTTTCGCAGCAGAACTAAATGTCATCACAATGCTTCGATATCTCGCCACTGGGAAAATGAATTGGAAACAAAAGGAAACATTTATTTTTGATTCATTGCCAGTTTTGTTTGTTTGTATTGTATTATTTTGTAGTTTATTGTCAAAATATACACTCCCATTATCCACTTAAATATTTCTAAGATATTTCTTTATTCTTAGACAAGGGATTCCCTTCCGTGATTGGTCATTTCTATGGACACAGAAATGACGTCACCTAAAATTCCGTTTACGGCACATAGTAATGTCGTAATTCGGCTCTGAGTGTGACACTTAAGATTCAGTACTACACTTCGCTGAAAGTGTGAGTAAGACGCTTGATAACTAACTTTTAAGTGCAGCTTTCAGCAAAGAATTTCTTTACTCATAAGTCAACTCTTAGCAGACTTCTTAGGAGTAATTCTAAGACGCTTGATAAATACAGCCCCAGGTCCCTACACCCGGAGCTCTTGTAAAAAGAGCTCAGCAGTGCATGCACTTTTTGCGTCGGATGAAAAAAGCACAGCTCCCTCCCCCCATTCTACAGAGGCACTATAGAGATCCTACTGACCAACAGCATCTCTGTCTGGACTGGAGCCTGCACTGGCTCAGACTGGAAGTCTCTGCAGGGTGGTGAGGACGGCGGAAAAGATCACCAGGACTCCTCTTCCTCCTATCCAGGAAATCGCAAAAAGCCGCTGCCTGACCAGGGCTCAGAAAATCTGTAGAGACTCCTCCCACCCCCACCAAGGACTGTTTTCACTGCTGGACTCTAGAAAGAGGTTTCGCAGCCTCTGTAGCAGAACCTCCAGGTTCTGTAACAGCTTGTTCCCTCAGGCCATCAGACTCTTGAATGCATTAAAATAAAATACCTCAGTTATATAATAATAATAATGACAACTAAGTAATACATTACAAAATAAGTCAAAGTCCTCAACAATTGTCATAATTATTGCAATACAGAACATAGAGAATGTGCAAAAAGCAACTTGTGTAATATTGTTGCTCATAAACCTTGCTCGCTGTAATACTCATTGGTGCATAATGAGGAAGTGCTGTGTTGTTGTTGTGGCTACTAGTTAGACTTTCACTGCAGTGTGTCATGGGGGGAGGGGGGGGGGGGGGGGGGGTCGCAGCTCACTACGGGTTGTTCTCCCGGGATGCAGAATTGACTACTCAAGACAAGGCGTGCCGGTAAAAACATGATTTAATTACCCAAAACTCAAAGAGGTACAAACAAAAAAGGAACACAAAGCGAAGGCACACTGCGCTGATCACACTTGGAGATAAAGCACAAAACTTAGCGCAGAAGAAGCTAACACTTAGTATGGATTTGAGACAAGTAATACTCACAAAACTTTGGCATGAAACAAAACTTCCGTAACAGGTTGCATGAAGCAAATAATGACGCCAGGCCGACTGACTGTCAAAGGCAAACTTAAATAATGCCTCTGATTAGTGCTCGGGTAGCAGGTGAGCGGCCGAACACTAATCAGAGACATGTGAACATAATTAGCAACAGCTGCGTGAGTCCAAGACGTGAAACAGTTGAAGAAATGGTTGTCAAGGTAACAAACAAACAAGGAAGTGCAACCAGGAACTATGGAATCTTTAAACAGAAAATAACATAAAACCTGATCCAAACCACAGATCATGACAGTGTTATGAAGACTGCTGTTGGCGAGTTAAGGGCAGTAATAAAAATAAGTTTAAAAAGAGCGTCACTGTGTGCTTCTGTCAGGACGCTACATTACATTAAAGAGGGTGACTTTCAAGACGTTACTTGTATCGTATCACCACCAAGCACTTGTTGCAGGTGACAGACTCTGCATTCATTTACCACCGAAATAAAGCACCAATAGCTTCTTTTTTTTGTTAGAGGTACTACCACTTATGTTGGCCTCGGCGCCATTATAAAGCCCGTTTTTTGGTGCACAGCCCTAATAATAGGTACAATCTGCAAAGCAAACACTTTGCACAGCTCAACAAAAGACAAGATCGGCACATTCAATATACAGGTAAAAGCCAGTAAATTAGAATATTTTGAAAAACTTGATTTATTTCAGTAATTGCATTCAAAAGGTGTAACTTGTACATTATATTTATTCATTGCACACAGACTGATGCATTCAAATGTTTATTTCATTTAATTTTGATGATTTGAAGTGGCAACAAATGAAAATCCAAAATTCCGTGTGTCACAAAATTAGAATATTACTTAAGGCTAATACAAAAAAGGGATTTTTAGAAATGTTGGCCAACTGAAAAGTATGAAAATGAAAAATATGAGCATGTACAATACTCAATACTTGGTTGGAGCTCCTTTTGCCTCAATTACTGCGTTAATGCGGCGTGACATGGAGTCGATGAGTTTCTGGCACTGCTCAGGTGTTATGAGAGCCCAGGTTGCTCTGATAGTGGCCTTCAACTCTTCTGCGTTTTTGGGTCTGGCATTCTGCATCTTCCTTTTCACAATACCCCACAGATTTTCTATGGGACTAAGGTCAGGGGAGTTGGCGGGCCAATTTAGAACAGAAATACCATGGTCCGTAAACCAGGCACGGGTAGATTTTGCGCTGTGTGCAGGCGCCAAGTCCTGTTGGAACTTGAAATCTCCATCTCCATAGAGCAGGTCAGCAGCAGGAAGCATGAAGTGCTCTAAAACTTGCTGGTAGACGGCTGCGTTGACCCTGGATCTCAGGAAACAGAGTGGACCGACACCAGCAGATGACATGGCACCCCAAACCATCACCCAACCATGCAAATTTTGCATTTCCTTTGGAAATCGAGGTCCCAGAGTCTGGAGGAAGACAGGAGAGGCACAGGATCCACGTTGCCTGAAGTCTAGTGTAAAGTTTCCACCATCAGTGATGGTTTGGGGTGCCATGTCATCTGCTGGTGTCGGTCCACTCTGTTTCCTGAGATCCAGGGTCAACGCAGCCGTCTACCAGCAAGTTTTAGAGCACTTCATGCTTCCTGCTGCTGACCTGCTCTATGGAGATGGAGATTTCAAGTTCCAACAGGACTTGGCGCCTGCACACAGCGCAAAATCTACCCGTGCCTGGTTTACGGACCATGGTATTTCTGTTCTAAATTGGCCCGCCAACTCCCCTGACCTTAGCCCCATAGAAAATCTGTGGGGTATTGTGAAAAGGAAGATGCAGAATGCCAGACCCAAAAACGCAGAAGAGTTGAAGGCCACTATCAGAGCAACTTGGGCTCTCATAACACCTGAGCAGTGCCAGAAACTCATCGACTCCATGCCACGCCGCATTAACGCAGTAATTGAGGCAAAAGGAGCTCCAACCAAGTATTGAGTATTGTACATGCTCATATTTTTCTTTTTCATACTTTTCAGTTGGCCAACATTTCTAAAAATCCCTTTTTTGTATTAGCCTTAAGTAATATTCTAATTTTGTGACACACGGAATTTTGGATTTTCATTTGTTGCCACTTCAAATCATCAAAATTAAATGAAATAAACATTTGAATGCATCAGTCTGTGTGCAATGAATAAATATAATGTACAAGTTACACCTTTTGAATGCAATTACTGAAATAAATCAAGTTTTTCAAAATATTCTAATTTACTGGCTTTTACCTCTAATGGTAAAAACTGTTTCCAACATACTTAGGACAACCTAAAATGAATGCATCCTGGAAAATGGGATGCAGAAGTGTAAGAAAATATTATATAACTAGTTTATACTCCATTCCAGACACCGCTCAAGAACTTTGATCCAACAGCGCCAGGATTCCACAATATCACAACATATCACTTGATCAAGCCTTGTCGCAAAATTTCCATACTACAAAATAGGTCAAAAGTATGTATTATTTGTGTTGATATCATATCGGAATTGGTCAATAGTCAAGGCTAAAATATCGGTATCGTATCGGAACTTAAAAAAAGTTGAATCTGGATGCCGCTAATTTTTGGCATTTAAAAGGTGTCAGCTGTCCATTTCACTGCATTTTCAAGCCCAAAGCTGAACATTTCATATAAACAACAAAAATGTAACCAATTTAATAGATCCATAACAGGTCTGGTAAAGGTTTAATGTTGGTGTGCACTGTTTTTGACATTTGGAAGTAGAGATGTCCAATAATATCGGCCTGCCGATATTATCGGCTGATAAATGCTTTAAAATGTAATATCGGAAATTATCGGTATCGTTTTGTTTTTTTTATTATCGGTATCGTTTTTTTAATTAAATCAACATAAAAAAAAAAGGGTTGTTTCTTTCTGTTATTAATATTCTGGTTCCTACATTATATATCAATACAGTCTGCAAGGGATACAGTCCGTAAGCACACATGATTGTGCGTGCTGCTGGTCCACTAATAGTACTAACCTTTAACAGTTAATTTTACTCATTTTCATTAATTACTAGTTTCTATGAAACTGTTTTTATATTGTTTTACTTTCTTTTTTATTCAAGAAAATATTTTTAATTTATCTATCTTATTTTATTTTATAATTTTTTTTAAAAAGGACCATACCATACCTGGTGGTCCAAATTAGGCATAATAATGTGTTGCTTCCACGACTGTATATATCAGTATCGGTTGATATCGGTATCGGTTGATATCGGTATCGGTAATTAAAAGTTGGACAATATCGGAATATCGGATATCGGCAAAAAGCCATTATCGGATATCCCTATTTAGAAGGTATCTCTTAAGTTACCATGCATAAGTGGTTAGGGTCAGGTTTTTTTAAGCATTTTTAAAGTACCGTAAAACTTGTCAATATCAGCCAGGGAAACAGCACGAGTCCGAGTGGCCACTATAGACCCTTGGCCACTATATGCAGGTAGGTAGCCATTATGCGAACACATTTGGAAGCTCGCTCATTGCAGCGGAATAGTTGGTTTAAGCAAAACGTTACATTTATTTATTAAATGATCCAATTTAAACATTATGGAGGAAAGCACAAAACAAGTCATATTGCAGGAAATGTATCATTTAGAGTAAACAATTAAATAACAAAAACTAAGATCATTCTATCAACATCATTGTAGCGCATTTTGATATTAGTGGCCAATATGGACAAGGTTTATAACACTTTCTCTGTAGGGGAAATTAGTGTGGCCGCTAACACATGTTTGACTGTGATTTTGAAATGCTGATGTTTTCCAATTGCTTGCTTAGAAAAGCCACGTTACCATACAAACAAGATGACCAAAACAATTCATTTTGCGTCCATTTTCAATGGGAGTGCTCAGCAGGTCTGATAAAAGGTTAAAAGTGTTACAGTTGATTAAAAAATATCCTTCAGATTGTCACTGTAAGTGGGGAAAAACAATTCCGCAATCAGGACATATGGTGACTCATGACACCTGAGATAAACACTTTGATACTAAAAGCTCTCAAGTGTTTATACTCAGGCCACAGACGAAAGGAACAATCAGAATTGTCAAACAAGAAAAACAGGGTTTAATGTGGCGTCGGTGTGGACGGGAAGGAGTAATAAGGATCCTTTTTCTGGAGGCTGCTGTCTGTCACGTGACAAGAGAAGGTAGGAGTAGTAGAGGCCAAGGCCAAGTTGCAGCGCTCGCTGTCTTGACTGGGGATGTCACAAGCCTACAGGAAGCCATGCATGACTTGTCTCATCACGTCAAGCTAGTAAAGCTCCAGGTCACCGTGCTGAGTGCTCTTTAGCGATGCCCTCAGTGCCCCCATTTCCTGCGGCTCGATGGCCAGCCGGGAGACAACATCACCATCTCTGCCTGGCCTTAATAGTGGTACGTTTCATCTTAAGTGTATTTCCAACGTCACGGTAATAAAGATCAAATGAAGGAGGGGAGAAAATGATTGTTTATGGTATTAAAAAGTGAGCAGAATAGACAAAATGAATTTTCACAGTACAACAGTATCCACTTGCACGAACGATCTCTGCTCTAACAATCTAATTTTGTCTCTGCAGCTGCTGCTGCACGAGCGCCTCTGTAATGCCTCTGCGGGGGATTGTATCTGCTTGCAAAGGTTCTGATGGGTTCAAATGAGTCAGACCTAATGTCTCTACTGGCCGCCTTACTTGACTATTGTGTAAAACCACTAACTGGGAGAGTTACTTGTTTTCCATTTCCTGTGATCCAGTGGTGTTCGGCAAAGTTTCTAATGTCAGTTCCTCAGCGATGCGCAGATTTACAGAAACCACGGCCCGTTCTCAGCAGAGGAAGAACTAGTGGGAAAAGGTTTGGGGGGAAAAAATAATAAATATAACTGCAATATTGAGATCCATTACATGTTCATTATTCTGGTTATAATTTGCAATGGTGTAGAATTGTACTCCATCATACTATAAGCAGTTTCAAATATATGTATATATTTGAAACTGCTAATAATATACACACATACATAAACAAAGGTATGCACAATATACAATGTTGTAGCTAGTCGTTGTGTATCCTGCATTATCACAGATAAGTCTTTTTAACTTTTCCTATTAATTATATACTTTTCCTATTATTGCAGAAACCACACATACACATAGTGCCCTAACTTTTCCCAATGTTTTTGAGTTACAGCCATTGACCAAATGGTTTTAATTAATTTTCCTCCCTCAAAAATAAACACAAAACAAACTATGCAGGGTGAAAAATGTTTTTTGGAAAGGTAGAGTGTGTTAAGAACACCCCATTTCACTTTTTATAGGAGCCAGTTACTGATTAACTATGCTATGTGTACTGTGTACTTTATTTAGGTACACCTAAAAACTAGGGATGTGCCGATTGATTGTCCACCGATGAGTCTCTCAGTTTTCGTGAAAAATTACAGTATGTGATCACCATTGCTAATTAATGCTGTTTAATTCTGACCACGAACACCAATCCCCTCTGGCTGACAAGCGGCTAGCAGCTAATTATGTATCTCCATTCAGCATGGAGCCACTCTTTCGGGTAATAATAATAATCACCTCCATTTAGGCAAATAAACTGCATTTCTTGGTAGCTTAAGTATCGTGGACAAGTAGAGGGCTAGGCTAAATATGTTACACACCGAGAGCAAGCCAGGAACAGGCATGCTAATGGCTAAGATAGCTGTTAAGATAGCTTACAACAGAATACATAAGTTCTCAGTAAAGTTTAAGGAGTGCAGATGAACTCACATTGCAGCAGAGAGTAAGCAGCTATTAACAGGAAATTAACGCTTAGATTAATAAGGGTCTAGACTTTAGAGAGGATAATATGACAAAAAAATGTTAGTGTGTCAGCGCACTGTCGCAGTCAGTACACGACATGTAAGAGAGTAAGGCTAGTATCAGTTTATGAAACTAATGTGAATAGATCAATATTTGTATTTTCTCAAAAACAGTTTTTTTTTTGATAATGCTTTAAAAAAACTCAGGGAATAATTCCCTGGGCACAGGAGGATTTGAGGGGGGAAAAAAACAAAGGATTTCAAAAACTAGTAGTGGTAGTGGCTTTTGTTTAGGTATTGTGTACTATAAAGACTTTGCTTAAACAATTGTATATAATAGTAGAGAATAATAGTGTTAATATTGTTAAACTATCAATAGCACTCACCATAAATTAATTGAAAAATGTACAATTAGTTATATGTTAGGTATCGGTATCAGCTGATCTCATTTATGGATGATCTGTATCAGAATCAGCGGCATAAACCCTGATCGGAGCATCCCTACTAAAAACACCAACACAAATGGGTTGCATGAAGAAGAAATAATACTGTGCATTTTTATCTTTTATTTATTTCTACTATTTGTAGAGTTTGTACAGGACAAGACTTGCAGCTGGATAAATGAACTGTGTTAGAGTACCTACACAGGAGAGGTTTTCTTTTCAATGGCGCTCTCTTCTGGGGAAAGTGCTGAAGTGGAGCTGCTGGGTTCGGTCTGATTCTCCACACATTGCTCCTGCTCAAGTTAAAAACAAGCTTCTTTTTAGTAAACCAAGTACAAAAAATAGACATTTGTATGGTTTCAAGTTGTTATTACCTTGACTGAAAGATGCAGGAATTTCTCCTCTAATTCTTTGATGGTGTTCTCCTTGTCCGTAACTACTTGGTACAGGTTCTGGATGAGAGTATTTTGCACGGACATCAACTCTGTGTCCAGGTTTTGGGCCGTGCTCGGCTCGGTCACCGTGTTCTGTGCTTCCAATTGTTTGGTGAGCTCACTCAGCGTCTCTTTCATCTGGGCCTTCTCCTTCTGTTATTTGTATGAGTATTTTTTAGACTTATAAAGGCTACATGTTCTATAGAGCAAATATGTTAGCGAGATTACCAGCAGAACTTCTACTAGCTCGTTGTCATGTTTACTTTTGAGTTTCAGGGCGCATATCTGAGCTGTCTTTTCCTCAGACAGGCATTTGTTTCTGGCCTTGGAGGCTTCTAGCTTCTTTTTCACATCTTCATGTTCTTTCTGTAGGGCTTCATAACCAGCAGAGATCCTCTGGAGAGCAAAATTAGTAGGGTTACATCATAAAGAAATAATGATTTAAAAAGGTATACAACAGGGGTCCACAACCTTTTTTGCACCACGGACCGGTTTAATGTAGGCATTATTTCCAGGGACCGGCTTTCCACTTGTGCCAGATAAATACAGCAAAAATAGGTGCATGAAAAATACAACTCACTATAACGCTGGAATTAGTGAGAGCCCTGGGCTTGTTTCTTTGCAATGAGATCCCCAGCACTTAGCATCCACCTGCTGGGGACTGCAGATATAAATCAGTCTTTGGCTACAATCTGTCATTACTGTTGTTATAACAAATATTACAAATGGCAACTTCCTATGAGGAGTTTTATTGCACATCTACAAACCACGTTTCCATATGAGTTGGGAAATTGTGTTAGATGTAAATATAAACGGAATACAATGATTTGCAAATCCCTTTCAACCCATATTCAATTGAGTGCACTACAAAGACAAGATATTTTTTTTTTTTTTTGCAAATAATAATGAACTTAGAATTTCATGGCTGCAACACGTGCCAAAGTAGTTGGGAAAGGGCGTGTTCACCACTGTGTTACATGGCCTTTCCTTTTAACAACTCTCAGTAAACATTTGGGAACTGAGGAGACACATTTTTTTAAGCTTCTCAGGTGGAATTCTTTCCCATTCTTGCTTGATGTACAGCTTAAGTTGTTCAACAGTCCGGGGGTCTCCGTTGTTGTATTTTAGGCTTCATAATGCGCCACACATTTTCAATGGGAGACAGGTCTGGACTACAGGCAGGCCAGTCTAGTACCTGCACTCTTTTACTATGAAGCCACGTTGATGTAACACATGGCTTGGCATTGTCTTGCTGAAATAAGCAGGGGTGTCCATGGTAACGTTGCTTGGATGGCAACCAAAACCTGTATGTACCTTTCAGCATTAATGGCGCCTTCACAGATGTGTAAGTTACCCATGTCTTGGGCACTAATACACCCCCATACCATCACAGATGCTAGCTTTTCAACTTTGCGCCTATAACAATCCGGATGGTTCTTTTCCTCTTTGGTCCAGAGGACACGACGTCCACAGTGTCCAAAAACAATTTGAAATGTGGACTCCTCAGACCACAGAACACTTTTCCACTTTGTATCAGTCAATCTTAGATGAGCTCAGGCCCAGCGAAGCCGACGGCGTTTCTGGTTGTTGTTGAAAAACGGTTTTCGTCTTGCATAGGAGAGTTTTAACTTGCACTTACAGATGTAGCGACCAACTGTAGTTACTGACAGTGGGTTTCTGAAGTATTCCTGAGCTTATGTGGTGATATCCTTTACACACTGATGTCACTTGTTGATGCAGTACAGCCTGAGGGATCGAAGGTCACGGGCTTAGCTGCTTACGTGCAGTGATTTCTCCAGATTCTCTGAACCCTTTGATGATATTACGGACCGTAGATGGTGAAATCCCTAAATTCCTTGCAATAGCTGGTTGAGAAAGGTTTTCTTAAACTGTTCAACAATTTGCTCACGCATTTGTTGACAAAGTGGTGACCCTCGCCCCATCCTTGTTTGTGAATGACTGAGCATTTCATGGAATCTACTTTTATACCCAATCATGGCATCCACCTGTTCCCAATTTGCCTGTTCACCTGTGGGTCGTTCCAAATGAGTGTTTGATGAGCATTCCTCAACTTTATCAGTATTTATTGCCACCTTTCCCAACTTCTTTGTCACGTGTTGCTGGCATCAAATTCTAAAGTTAATAATTATTTGCAAAAAAGAAATAAATGTTTATCAGTTTGAACATCAAATATGTTGTCTTTGTAGCATATTCAACTGAATATGGGTTGAAAATGATTTGCAAATCATTGTATTCCGTTTATATTTACATCTAACACAATTTCCCAACTCATATGGAAACTGGGTTTGTATAAACAAGCTTATTGGTGTGTCTAGTGGGACAGGCGAAAGTTAAGTCGGAGAAAATGCAGTCATTTATAAATGTAATGGTTCTCTTCGGCCCGGAAGCAAATGCGTCACGGATGGTGGTTGGTGACCAAATGTATACAGTACACACCTCAAAGGCATCCTTTTTCTCCTTCTCAATTGTGCGGATGTAGCTGATGTTGCGGAAATGAGTTGAGCTTTTTGGGGAATTTCCAAAACCAGGAGGTTCTTCTTCCACACTCTGCACGCATGACAGAGTTGACGCCTTCTTTAGCTGCTGCTCCAGATCTCGCACCTGTCTCATACACACACACTGTAGTTTTATCCTGTATCGTATCAGCGAAAAACATCATCTTACCCTTGAGTGAAGAGCCAGTATCTGCTGTGCACGTCCTCTAAAGCTGCTTGGACAACCCAGTAATTGCTGAATGCTGACCTCTTCCCCGACCTCGCTCATCAAAACCTAAAACAGCGACAATTGCCATATCATTAGGATCCAGACTTCAAAATGTATTTGGTGCGTGTGAGAGATGAGATGTTTTGCACCTTCTGAGCCACTTTTAACTCCTGTTTAAGAAACTGAACCTGGTTGCGGTATTCTGTGGTTTTGAGCTGAGCAGCCGCTAATTTCTCCTTCAAAGTCTTCACGACTGGAGTGTCCTGTTTACAAAACAATACAAATTTAAATGAATGGGATACCATTATTTAACCTTAGAAGTACCATATTTTTCGGACACAGTGCTCAGCAATTTATAAGGCGCACTGCCGATGAGCGAGTCTATTCAGTTCTATTTTCATACAAAAGGCGCACCGGATTATAAAGCGCAATTAAGGGGTCATATGATTTTTTTTCCTACATTTAAAACACTTCCTTTTTGTGGTCTACATAACATGTAATGGTGGTTCTTCGGTCAAAATGTGGCATTAATAATTTTTACAGACCATCTTCAAGCCGCTTTCTGGTCGTCACTTCAGGATGCGCCGTTTTTGTGGGTGGTCTTATTTACGTGGCTACACTTCGACAGCGTTTTCACCACGTCATCTTTATTGTACCAGTAGTTTTTAGCGCTTCCATAGCGAGTCTACTGAAAGATATAAGATAGAACTGTAAGCAACTTTATATTAGAAATGGCAAAAGGGGAGGATGAATGCCCCACAACAACAAGATAGAAACAAGAATGAGCTTATTGACTACAGCGTGGACTACAATGGCAAACGTGTGCAAAATTTCAGGACTTATGCAGATTCCAAATACGGTTCACATCAGCAGTTACTAATAGGTACGAAAAGTTGGTTTTGCATGATATTGCAAAACAAAATGCCAGATATCTCCTAATATCTCCTTTTACACACTCCATAATAACCATATGTTGAAGCACAGTACGTTTAACTACGGTAGCTGTAATGCTCCACGTTCTATCAAGCGGTGGGGCTTTGTAACTTACCAAAGTCGTTCTAAAACATTTTAAACTGATTTTTAAGCGCCGTTTGTAATGTTCTATATTTTCAATGTTCTATATTTTCAATCGAATATCAAAGTTTTGGTGTTGCTTGCTTACGGATACTTGCCAGCGTGAACAGGTGCCAGTCATCCTGCAGTCCACACGTATTTCTTATGTGTGACTGTCATCTACTGGTCACACTTATCATTAGAATTTTAAGTGTGCCTTATAGTCTGAAAAATATGGTACATTTAGTTCCAGTGCAACCTCGAAGGTTCTATAGAAAATAATTGAAATATAAATATTGTGATGTGTTTCACAGTCAAACAGTTGCCATCATAACATCTGTGGTAATTGTACAGGTAATATTTTAGATACAATTCTAACCTTCTTAACATTCTCTCAGTAAGTTAGCAATTTTGAAATAAAAACTTAATAGAATACAGGGGTACCTAATTCAATTTTATTTAATACAGGGATAGCCCACGTTAATAAACATTTCTGTAAATTTGTCAGTATTAGCTATGGATTGTAGTTCCTAGGCAAGATATAAAAGGCCAACAATTAACACCAATAAAATAAAACATAATCTTAGCGATACATTACATCAGTGTTTTTCAACCACTGTGCCGCGGCACATTAGTGTGCCGTGAGATACAGTCTGGTGTGCCGTGGGAGATTATCTAAATGTATCTATTTGGGTTAAATATATATATTTTTTGCAAACCAGTAATTATAGTCTGCAAATGATGTGTTGTTGTTGAGTGTCGGTGCTGTCTAGAGCTCGGCAGAGTAACCGTATAATACTCTTCCATATCAGTAGGTGGCAGCCGGTAGCTAATTGTTTTGTAGATGTCGAAAACAGTGGGAGGCAGTGTGCAGGTAAAAAGGTATCTAATGCTTAAACCAAAAATAAACAAAAGGTGAGTGCCCCTAAGAAAAAGCATTGAAGCATAGGGAAGGTTATGCAGAACGAAACTAAGACTGAACTGGCTGCAAAGTAAACAAAAACAGAATGCTGGACGACAGCACAGACTTACTGCGGAGCAAAGACGGCGTCCACAATGTACATCCGAACATGACATGACAATCAACAATGTCCCCACAAAGAAGGATAAAAACAACTGAAATATTCTTGATTGCTAAAACAAAGTAGATGCGGGAAATATCGCTCAAAGGAAGACATGAAACTGCTACAGGAAAATACCAAAAATAGAGAAAAAGCCACCAATATAGGAGCGCAAGACAAGAACTAAAACTCAAAATAAGTCGGGGCGTGATGTGACAGGTCGTGACAGTACACCTATTTTGAGACAAGAGCTGCAGTGATGCATGCTTGGTTATGGTTTAATGTCATATCCAATAATTGCAACAACTTTTTACTGGCAACTGAGTTTCGTTTTTTAATGAGATCTGCTTGTGGTGTCCCTCCGGATTTTTTCAACGTAAAAAATGTGCCTTGGCTCAAAAAAGGTTGAAAAACACTGCATTACATCACATTAATACATAAAATACTGTGGATACCTCAACTTAAGAAAACCCCAAGTTAAGAGTGTGTTTAAGATAAGAGCTGTCTCTCAGCCTAATTGTTATGCTTTAAGCAAGCAAAAATTTCAGTTACAAGAGTTACAAGCATTCCGCCATTAGTTATAGCAATGTCATAACTAAATACAAGCTAGCATTAGCTTATATTTAGAGATGGACACAACTTTGTTTTCCAATCATGAGAGTGAAGAAAATGAGTGGGAGGGAGACTGCTGAGAACAGGCGGTGGCTGACATTCATTGAAATAAAGAATGACATCATCTAGAACTTGACAGAGCATGTATTTAGCTAACTTGGCGAAGCAGTTTGATTGTATCACTGCTAGCCTGCACCATATTGAAGCAGTGTGAGTCGATAACAGCAGCTAAGGATGGTAAAATAATATCTACTGTAAATGGCGGGCATTTATCCATGAAAACATGGAAACGCTGCTGATGGTGAGTTTGAGAGTGAAGCAGCTGGAAAAAAATACCGTAGGGCCCCTCAAGGTAAACATTGAACATTGCTCTAGTTGTTTGGTACTACATTGTAGTGTATTGTTTTTCCAACATTATCTTTAAGTTTCTTTTTGTTTTTTTAAAGGCATCTTACACGTTAGAATTGTGCTGTTTTGTGGGGGGCCAAGCACCGAATAAATTGATTTCAATTAATTTCAATGGGCAACGTCGATTTGAAATACAGTTGTTTTGAGTTAAAAGTAAAGCATAATAGTATTATTTTTGGAAATTGGAAAAATAATTGTCCTCGCACATACATACATTAAAGTTAAAGTACCAATGATTGTCACACACACACTAGGTGTGGCGAAATTATTCTCTGCATTTGACCCATCACCCTTGATCACCCCCTGGGAGGTGAGGGGAGCAGTGGGCAGCAGCGCTGGCCGCGCCCGGGAATCATTTTTGGTGATTTAACCCCCCAATTCCAACCCTTGATGCTGAGTGCCAAGCAGGGAGGTAATGGGTCCCATTTTTTTTATAGTCTTTGGTATGACTCAGCTGGGGTTTGAACTCACAACCTACCAATCTCAGGGCGGACACTCTGATAATTGGACTGTCTAGCTGTGAATGTAGCTAGCGTTACAACTCCATATAGTAAATTTGCTTCTTAAAACACCTCATAAGCACCTGGTCTGCACGAGAATAAGAAGACGTTGCAGGAGATCAGTGTTGTTTTGTCGTTATATTTAGCGGGTATTCTTTCAAAAAGCGACTGGTGACCAATCTAGCAACTTGTGGAGACATTCACATGAAATACATATCGCTCTTTTAAGCAAGCAGCTGTCCTGCTTTGACCCTCCCCTCCATATTTTTATTGGGGTGCGTTAATGTTGTTTGCTCACTTTGGCTCCATAAAAAGTACATGTAGATGCATCATGGCTAACTATAAAACATTGACAATTAAGTAATCTAGCCCTCTCTGTGCTGTGTTTTAATCTGATTATGATTAACAAAATAAAGCAAAGAAAATGTTTCAAGTAATAAGTATTACTACAACTAGTCCTGTGTTTGCTTTTGTATTGTATTGTTTACAATTTGCAGCATCGGCCACCCCAAGAACTGAGATGTTGTGATTCATGTGGTAAGTAAGTAAGTACATTTTATTTATAAAGTGCTTTTCACAGATAAAATCCCAAAGCGCTGTACAAAACATCATAAAAACAACAGGGGCAACATCATAAAAAGTATACAAAGTGGTTTAAATTGATAGTTAAAAGGTGCATTAACTAAAAACTTTACTAAAAAGAGAAGTTTTCAAATGTTTCTTATAAGTTTAAACACAGTCAAGATCACGGAGGGACTGGTGCAAATTGTTCCAGAGTCTGGGAGCTATAGCCTGGAATGGCAGGTTTCCACAGGTTTTAAAACAAGTTTTTGGGATTTTTAGAAGACCCTGGCCTGAAGAGTAGGGGCATAGCAAGTCAGTAATGTACTGAGGGGCCCCACCATGCAATGCACGGAATGTCAGGACTAAAATCTTAAACTCAATGCGGAATTTAACTGGAAGCCCATGAAGACTGGATAAAACGGGGGTAATAAGGGTTGTTCTGGGTGCACCGGTCAAAAGTCTGCCAGCCGCATTTTGTACAGTCTGAAGTCTCTTTAGCTTTGACTTGTTGAAAAGAGTGAAAAGAGAATTGCAGTATTCAATACGAGACGAAATGATCGCGTGAATGATCATTTCGAGATCCAATTTTGACAACACATTTCTCACTTTAAAAATATTTCTGAGATGATAAAAACAGTTTTTGCTCAAAACAGTGACGGCAGTGACCCTCCAAAGACACTGACTGATCAAACACAACCCCAAGGTTTCTGAGGCTGCTTTTAACAGATGCATCCACAGCACCAAGGGAGTTCTTGATCAGAGGGATCTTTTTATCGGGAGCAATTATCAGAGTTTCTGTTATGTTAAAATTTATCTGGAGGAAATTTGAGGACAACCAGATTTTAATACAGGATACGCACTCCAAGAACTCAGATAAAAAGTGAAACTCTGAATCATTGAAGGAGCATAACAGTTGAATATCATCTGCATAGAAATGATAAGAATCCGTTTTAAAACTACTGATCAACCTCCCAAGCAGCATCAGAGTAATAGTTTAGGTTGTCCACTGTAAGAAACATGGCAGTCGTTTAAACTTAACTCACCTCTGCGTCTTTAGAAAAGTTTGATTTCTGAACATTGACATCAATCTTCTGACCTGGTAGGGAGTGCAGCGCTGCCTGCAGCTGTAAAGGAAAAAGCAGAAAAACTCATTATCCTTGGAGAAATGACTGCAGGTAAATTATTCATCGCAACCAACCTGCTTCTCAAGATCCTTGATTCGGTTGTTGTTTTGTTTGAATTTAGACCTTTCTCGCTCCACTTCAGCAGTCATCTCTCGGTTCTTTTTGGACAACTCCACAATCTTGACGGCAGCTGCATCCCCTGCCAAGCCGGTTGCACCTAAACAACAGCAACGTGTATGTGGAGGACAGAGTAAAACAACTTGCACTGAGCCTAGTCTATAAAATCCGCTACACCTCCCTGATACCGAAGTACCGTATTTTTCGGAGTATAAATCGCACCGGAGTATAAGTCACACCTGCCGAAAATGCATAAGAAGGAAAAAAACATATATAAGTCGCACTAGAGTATAAGTCGCATTTTTTGGGGAAATTTATTTGATAAAACCCAACACCAAGAATAGACATTTGAAAGGCATTATAAAATAAAAATAAAGAATAGTGAACAACAGAACAACGATAAGTGTACGTTATATGAGGCATAAATAACCAACTGAGAACGTGCCTGGTATGTTAACGTAACATATTATGGTAAGAGTCATTCAAATAACTATAACATATAGAACATGCTATACGTTTACCAAACAATCTGTTACTCCTAATCGCTAAATCCCATGAAATCTTATACGTCTAGTCTCTTACGTGAATGAGCTAAATAATATTGTTTGATATTTTACGGTAATGTGTTAATAATTTCACACATAAGTCGCTCCTGAGTATAAGTCGTACCCCCGGCCAAACTATGAAAAAAACTGCGACTTATAGTCCAAAAAATACGGTACATGTCAAACTACTTACTTAACGTAAATGACCGCCATAACCACAACACCAGGGGGAGCTCTACTAACCACGTTAAACCCAGATTCCGATCTAACAAAGGTCTTAACTTATTCTCTTTCTATGCCACATCAATGTGGAATGCGCTCCCAACAGGTATAAAAGAAAGGGCATCTCTATCCTCCTTCAAAACCGCAATAAAAGTACACCTCCAGACAACTTCAACCCTAAACTAACACCCTCCACGGATTGTTGTTAATAATCAAATGTAAACAATCAAATGTAGATACTTTTCTTATGCCTTCTGATCTCTCTCTCTCTCTCTATGTCCACTACTTGCTGTACATATCCTACCAAGTCAGACCTACACTGTTTCAATATCCATTTCTCTGTTCTCAATTGTTGATGACTGATGATAACAACCAAACCTAACCCCCCCCCCCCCCCCCCCCCAAAACAAACACACCCCGAATTGTAAATAATGTAAATAATTGAATGTATACACCCTGATGATTATCTTGTGTGATGACTGTATTATGATGATAGTATAAATGATAGTATATATCTGTATCATGAATCAATTTAAGCTGACCCCGACTTAAACAAGTTGCAAAACTTATTCGGGTGTTACCATTTAGGGGTCAATTGTACGGAATATGTACTTCACTGTGCAACCTACTAATAAAAGTCTCAATCAATCAAAAACTTATGGCAATGATGAAAAAAACGATTCAAAAACATACCAGCCAAGACCAGCACTCTCTCGTCCTCCAGTTTCTTCCTCATGCGTTTGATTTCAAAGTCTTTTTCGTCGAGAAGTTTTAAGAGAGAGTGGTTTTCATCTCTCACCTCCTTCATTTGGATCAACAAACTCTCATTCTGCCGGACTCTACATGAAACAATTGTTGAAATATTGGTTTTTGTGGAAATAACAAATGAGAATTGATTCATCCATTTATCCGTTTTTCTACCGCTTGTCCCGTTCGGGGTGGCGGGGGGTGCTGGAGCCTATCTCAGCTGCACTCGGGCGGAAGGTGGGGTGCACCCTGGACAAGTCGCTACCTCATCACAGGGCCAACACAGATAGACAGACAACATTCACACTCACATTCACACACTAGGGCTCATTTAGTGTTGCCAATCAACCCTCAGGTGCATGTCTTTGGAGGTGGGAGGCAGCCGGAGTACCCGGAGGGAACCCACGCAGTCACGGGGAGAACATGCAAACTCCACAAAGACCCCGAGCCCAGGACCTTTGTATTGTGAGGCACACGCACTAACCCCTGTACCACCGTGCTGCCAAAATGGATTAATTCAAATATATTTGCGTTTAAGTGTTGGGTAGAATTTGGAACATGGAGAGTTGAGCTCATCCCCATTTAAACAATTTGGTCAACAAACTCCATGTATTAGTCGATGTGGATTAATTTAAAAAAAAATTATAGGAGGAAAAAATAACCAGGGGTTGATTGGCAACACTAAATTGGCCCTAGTGTGGGAATGTGAGTGTGAATGTTGTCTGTCTATCTGTGTTGGCCCTGTGATGAGGTGGCGACTTGTCCAGGGTGTACACCGCCTTCCGCCCGAATGCAGCTGGGATAGGCTCCAGCACCCCCCGCGACCCTGAAAGGGACAAGCGGTAGGAAATGGATGGAAAATAACCAGGATAAACAAGGAGTGAATAATAGTGCATAAAAAGTATAAATGTCGCCATCTTGTGCACATCCTGAGCACATGCGTTGAATTCAATTTAGAACATATAGTATACAAGTGTTAACAAAGTTAAGTCACTTCTAATACTGTTGTATTTAGAGTATAAAATAACATAACTCACAAATTGCTTTCCCAAGTAATTGGTGGGTTTTGCATGGTTCCATTCATTTCATGGAGCTAGCTAGCTGGTTAGCAAACAGTTTATAAACCGAAAATGGCCATTGAACATGTTTCTAAAATGACTTGTAACTGTGGTGATTGGCACACCGAGGAGCATTAATTCGCTGAATATTGCGCAACAAGCATCATTACTCAACTCACGGGTATTTCAGCCTTTGTTGCGCAAAAGAAATGAGACGTAATTGCCCTTTGTTGCGCAGTAGTGATAACCAGGAATGCACTGTGTTACGACATTTGCTTTAGTCTCACACAGTTGCTGCGTCATTTATAGAATATTTCAAGTCAATATGACGTAAACGAGCCATTTTTCACCAATGTTACCTGTACTCCACGACGCATTTGTGTGCCGGGCAGCCATGTAGGAGCAGTACAAGTCGGGGTCTGACCATGAGGATGACGTAAGGTAGGTTCATGCTGCAGTGCAGAGGTGAACACATGTCATTATTTCATACTTGCCAACCTTGAGACCTCCGATTTCGGGAGGTGGGGGGCGGGGGGGCGGGGTGCGTGGTTGGGGGCGTGGCTAAGATAGATAGAGATATATATATATATATATATATATATATATATATATATATATATATATATATATATATATATATAAGAAATACTTGACTTTCAGTGAATTCTAGCTATATATATATATATATATATATATATATATATATATATATATATATATATATATGTATATTTTTTTTTTTTTTTTTTTTTTTTTATATATATAAATAAATAAAAGAAATACTTGAATTTCAGTGTTCATTTATTTACACATACACGCACATAACACTTCTCTACTCATTGTTGAGTTAAGGCAGTGGTTCTCAAACTTTTTTTGTCATCCCCCACTTTGGACAAGGGGGAGTTTTCAAGCCCCACCTGCCCCCATCGCCCCAACAGAGCACTAATGCCAAGCTTTAACATTTTAAAATTTATTGAACATCAAGTTGTATACATTCGAACTCAATAACATAAAATAACATTAAGTTCAATAATAAATAAAATAACTGTGCAGCTGTGGTATAACTTGCATCAAGTTCAATAATAAATAAAATAACTTCCACCAAGTTCAATAATAAATAAAACAAAAGTATTATAACTTGCATCAAGTTCAATAATAAATCAAAAAAAGTGTTATGACTTGCATCACGTTCAATAATAAATAAATAAAAAACTGTTATAACTTGCATCAAGTTCAATAATAAAAAAAAAGTGTTATACCTTGCATCAAGTTCAATAATAAATCAAATAAAAGTGTTATAACTTGCATCAAGTTCAATAATACATCAAATAACTTGCATCAAGTTCAATAATAAGTCAAAAAAAGTGTTATAACTTGCATCAAGTTCAATAATAAATAAAACAAAAGTGTTATAACTTGCATCAAGTTCAATAATAAATCAAAAAAAGTGTTATAACTTGCATCAAGTTCAATAATAAATAAAACAAAAGTGTTATAACTTGCATCAAGTTCAATAATAAATCAAATAACTTGCATCAAGTTCAATAATAAATCAAATAACTTGCATCAAGTTCAATAATAAATCAAATAAAAGTGCCACTTTGCAATCTTCGCCAAAAAAAAAGGAGGAGCTATGCATTTGGCAAGACAGGGCAAGTGACAGCACTTTGCCCCAGGAGAGCCACCTTGCTTCACTGTGAAACAGCACGGCTGTATGATCAGCTCCCATTTCCTCACACAGTGCAGAGAACAGTCGCGCTTTCAGTGGTCGTGTTTTGATCAAATTTACCGCGCTCACAACATCTGTTAAAACCTCATTGAGTTCGGGGCTGAGCTGCCTTGACGTGAGTGCTTCCCGGTGAATGACACAGTGTGTGCCCGTCAGATTTTTGTTTCTCTGCAGGCGCTTGCTCTGGCTCGACGACATTTGAGGTGCGAGTCACAAATGTATATATTTGTGTAATTGTGATCCACACATTAGCCTGCTACCCATCCGCGCGAAAGTTTGTTCCGCTTAGCCCCGCCCCCATTAGTTACTGTTGCTATGTCTGTCAAACTTTCGCTCGTACCGAGAAATATAAAGCCTACAGTAAAAATAAGTACCGGTAATTTCCATTTATTTATATAGCGGATTTCACAGACAGAATCACAAAGTGATTTACAGTGTGTATAGAAAATGAAAGCATAGTAAAAAAATAATCTAAGAATATAATAATTAAAAAAAAAAATTTAAAGTGAAAGTTCCTCCCGTTCCTCGCGCCCCACCTGTCAAGTCTCTATTCCCCACCAGTGGGGCGCGCCCCACACTTTGAGAAACGCTGAGTTAAGGGTTGAATTGTCCATCCTTGTTCTATTCTCTGTCACTATTTCAGAACACACACATTATACAAATATACATTATAAAATCAATAAGAAAACGGGAGCTCTAATTTGGGAGTCTGAATTAGGATCAGAAGTTCCTATATAAACATTGCGTACTCACGTCGCCATTTTGTATTGATTACTGCAGCTGTACACTGGATTCATTCACAAATACAAACTACAACTCACAAACACTTTAGAGTTAGGCTCCACCATCAGAATGTGTACTTAAACTTATACAGATCACATGGATATTATTCAGTGAGTTGATTCACCAAAACTAACCTGTTATACAGGAGGAAAAAGCACACAGGACGTTTCAATTATTCACAGACTGGTCGCTCTCATCAGAATGACAAGACACTTCCGGTCTGCAGGTGATAGCATTCAATTGGAAAGAAACGCCCTACTGCCCCCTACTGACCAATGTGAATACTGATAAATGTGTAATGACAGCTCCAAAAACAAATTCAAACCACAAAATAAACTAAACAAATCAACACAAAAATGTGACACATTATGGGTGGGTCACATGTGCATGTACAACAGGCTGTCAAAACGTCACTCAGGTCCGCATGGAGCTGGAGGGGGCGTGGCCTCCAGCTCCGCCTGAATTTCGGGAGATTTTCGGGAGAAAATTTGTCCCAGGAGGTTTTCGGGAGAGGCGCTGAATTTCGGGAGTCTCCCGGAAAATCAGGGAGGGTTGGCAAGTATGCATTATTTTCACTTGTAATCGCAGGGCATTCAATCGATCGCAACTGGACTGTTTAGTGGACCCCGACTTAAACAAGTTGAAAAACTTATTCGGGTGTTACCATTTAGTGGTCAATTGTACGGAATATGTACTTCACTGTGCAATCTCAATCAATCAATCAAATAGTTAGTCTTAAAGACGTTTTGCCTCTCATCCAAGTAGGCTTCATCAGTTCATGCTCATAGACTTACCTGGATGAATGAGAATATCCATAGACATATTTCCATAACTATTCAACTAAACATCCATTTTCTTCCACTTATCCAAGATCGGGTCACGGGGGCAGCAGCCTAAGCAGGGAAGCCCAGACTTCCCTCTCCCCAGCCATTTCGTCCAGCTCCTCCCGGGGGATCCCGAGGTGTTCTCAGGCCAGCCGGGAGACTAGTCTTCCCAACGTGTCCTGGGTCTTCCCTGTGGCCTCCTACCGGTCGGACATGCCTGAAACACCTCCCTAGGGAGGCGTTCGGGTGGCATCCTGACCAGATGCCCGAACCACCTCATCTGGCTCCTCTCAATGTGGAGGAGCAGCGGCTTTACTTTGAGTTCCTCCCGGATGACAGAGCTTCTCACCCTATCTCTAAGGGGGAGCCCCGCCACCCGGCGGAGGAAGCTCATTTCGGCCGCTTGTACCCGTGATCTTGTCCTTTCGGTCAGAACTAGGGATGTCCGATAATGGCTTTTTGCCGATATCTGATATTCCGATATTGTCCAACTCTTTAATTACAGATACTGATATCAACCGATATATACAGTTGTGGAACACATTATTATGCCTAATTTGGACAACCAGGTATGGTGAAGATAAGGTACTTTAAAAAAATAAAAATAAAAATAAGATAAATAAATTAAAAACATTTTCTTGAATAAAAAAGAAAGTAAAACAATATAAAAACAGTTACATAGAAACTAGTAATTAATGAAAATGAGTAAAATTAACTGTTAAAGGTTAGTACTATTAGTGGACCAGCAGCACGCTCAACCATGTGTGCTTACGGACTGTATCCCTTGCAGACTGTACTGATATATAATGTAGGAACCAGAATATTAATAACAGAAAGAAACAACCCTTTTGTGTAAATGAGTGTAAATGGGGGAGGGAGGTTATCTGGGTTGGTGCACTAATGTACTAATGCACTAGTGTATCTTGTGTTTTTTATGTTGATTTAATTAAAAAAAAACAAAAAAAAACAATACCGATAAAAAAAAAAAACGATACCGATAATTTCCGATATTACATTTTAACGCATTTGTCGGCCGATATCGGCAGGCCACACCTGAAACTTTTACATATATGGATAGCATCACACACATATTTACAATATAACAAGACACATCGTTATATGAAACAATAAATTAACTTACATCATGGTAACTGAATTCTAAACACCACATCAATAGACACTTATGTATAGCAAAACTCTAGCTAATAGAGTACATCTAGTTCAAAATGCACAAAACACATCTACAATAAAGCAAACACTTAATACAATGGCAGTATGTTTAATCTCTATTTGACATAGAACAGCATCTTTACACAGGTTAAAAGAGTCAGGTGTCCAAACGGCTGCAGCTCACAGCTTGCTTTTTTTTTTTAAATTGGTCCTATAAATGTTTTTATTTAAACTTAGAAAATATTATACTATACTTACTAAAATATACATCGAACTTTTTTCATTGAAATATATAAAGTCAATTCTACTAATTTAATTAATATTATTCCCCACCACTTTTTACAGAGATTTTGATTTTTATTAAATGTCAGTAATTACCATTTGGGACATGCTTGATTTTCGCCTCTAAATCTTTGATGGTGTTCTCTTTGTCAGCTACAAGTTGGTACAAGTTCTGGATGAGAGTTTTCTGCTCCGAGAGCTCGCTGCTGAATGATGATACCGGGCTGGGACGGGTCACCGAGTTCTGTTTGGTGAGCTGACTCAGCATCTCCAGCATCCGGCTTTTCTCTTTCTGCCATAAAAAGAGGGAAATTATCTTAATATCCTCTAAATATTTTCTGAGGTATAGTGAAAGTTAGACTTATTTAGGTCTTACCAGCAGGGCGTCCACAAGCTCATCATCATGTTTACTCTTCACCAGCAGGGCAGATATCTGAGCCTTCAGAGTTTTAGCTTCAGCAGACAGACATTTGTTCCTGGCTTTGGAGGCTTCCAGCTCTTTCTTCATTTGATCGTGTTCATTCTGGAGGGCTTCATAGCTGGCTGAGATCCTCTAAAGCGGTGTTAAAACATATTGGCAGCATCATGTCTTCATTAGAAGGTAAAAAAACAAACCTGAAATGCTTCCTTTTTCTCCTTCTCGATGCTGCGGATGTAGCTGATGTTTCTGCCCTGATTTTTAATTTTAGGAAGCTGGTCTTCCACATTCAGCTCACTTGACAGAGAGGACTGTAGCTTCAGCTGCTGCTCGAGGTCACGCACCTGTAACACACTGATTGCTTCAGTTTACCTTATTACGGTTTATTCATAGCTCCTATATATTTTTTTATGTGCACACTAGATTAGGTAATTAAATTATCTACATAAAATCATGTTTTTAGCTCTTTTCTCAGTCAATGCTGAAAATAGTACATCACATAATTATAGTGACGTGACAGTCGCACCAGAAAAGGCCATTCAAAATTCATGGTGTAAAAATGTCTCTGCAAACATTATTTTGGCGACATTGTGACAAGCACACCAGACAGTAAGCCACGCCCCCAGCCTCTTCAGCTTCCACACACGATATCCAGAAGCCTCATGTTGGGTTTGTGTGCAAATGTAGTGATTTTTACTGAAGTGAAAGTTAAAAAATAAATTTTAATCATATTGAAAATACATTTATAACAGTTTAATGGACAAATATTACTATTTATTGTTTGTATTAAATTTTTTTTGCTTCGAAGCTCTGCCTCACCTGACTGCAGGTCCCCGTTATGTTAAATTATGAAGATATATACCCTTGTTTCACATAAATACATATAATATCCAATATATTTGTAATAGAATGCTACAAATCAATTCACAATGTATTTAAAAAGAGATAAGTATACAAAGAAGGTTCCGCCACAAATTTTTATCCAAGACTAAGTGTGCTCTGTAATCTACATCGGAGGTTCGCTAGAATATACTAACCAGCTGTCTCGTCAATATAGTTTCAATGTGTGTCTTATTTGGCAGTGGGCTCGGCAGCCATGTCTTGCTCATAGGCGCACTCTGATGTAATTGCAATTCTCTGGAGTCTTTTCAACCATAATTTGATTTCCTCCATCTTACCCTTGCGTGAAGAGCCAGCATCTGCTGTGCACGTCCTCTAAAGCTGCCTGGACAGCTCACTAATTGCTGAAGGTTGATGTCTTCGCCAACCTCGCTCATCAAAACCTACAACAAAAACCATAACCATTGCATAAGGATACAGGTTTTGAATGATTTGTTCAGTGGCCATGACAAATGCGATGTTTTGCACCTTCTGAGCCACTTTTAACTCCTGTTTGAGAGACTGAACTTGGTTGCGGTACTCTGTGGCTCTTAGCTGGGCAGCAGCTAATTTCTCCTTCAGGGTTTTCACTGCTGGATTGTCCTGTTTTGGTGGACAGAAATGAGTAAGTATAGCAGATGGAAAAACACTGGTTTTATTATACTTACCTCAAAATGTGGTTGCTGCACTGTGACAATCTTTTGTTCTTGTGGTAGTGAATGCAGAGCAGCCTGCAGCTTTAAGAAAAAGCGGGACATGAGACAAGTTAATCCAGAAAATGACTTTATTGGTACGTCCTACATTTTTTTCCAGCTCTTTGAGTCTGTTGCCGTTTTGTTTGGATTTGGTCCTCTCTCGCTCCACTTCAGCGGTCAACTGTCGGTTTCTCTTGGACAACTCCACAATCTTGACGGCAGCCGCATCCCCTGCCAAGCCGGATGCACCTAAGCACTCAACACCATTAGTTTACTGCTCATTGGGACCAAAAACTAGAATAGAAACCTACCAGACATGACCAGCCTCTCTTGTTCCCATTTCTTCTTCATGTGTTTGATTTCAAAGTCTTTTTCGCTCAGCAGTTTAAAGAGGCGACCATTCAAGTCCTTCAGTTCCCTTAGTTGGTCCAGCAAATACTGATTGCCATTTGGAAGACTACAGAAAGTGAAATGATTAATACAATAAATCAATTACATGGATACATTTCTTTAAGACTTTACCTGTCGTCAATGTTGGGTTTAGCTTGTTTTTTTAAGAACTCCAAATCATTGACAGATGTATCCTTTTCTTTTCTTTGTTCGTGATCTTGTCTGTTTTCCTGCTCTTTTTGCAGAGATTGAAATTGAAAATCCGTCATTTCATCGCCACCGTTCTCCATAATCTGTGTTTTTTACAGTAACAAAGTGGACAGCATTACAATTCTTTGTCATTCCACACATTAACTTGGTTCAGTGCTCCACTTAAATTGCTAGCAGCTTTTTGAGACATGTTACAGGATATTTACAGGTATAAAGTAGAATAAGCAATTAGATAAATATAAACATCTTAAATATAATAAAACGCCAATACAAGAGCTCTAAAATAAACTATTTTAGTTTAAGTTTACTGTACACCAAACCACAATAAATAACAGCTTAAATATGCTGTAACTGGACAAAACAATGTTTACATTACATATGTTGTATTATATTAAGCAAAAGAGGAGAAATATAACCTTAGAGAAAAATCTAACTTAAACATTTGTATGCACGTTCAACATAAAAAAAAAGTATATTAGTATGTGGAATTTAATTATGGAATGGATTAATAAGTAAATGAGTCAACAATAAATCCATCCAGCAATCTTCTTCAGCTTATCCGAGGTCGGGTCGCGGGGGCAGCAGCCTAAGCAGGGAAGCCCAGACTTCCCTCTCCCCAGCCACCTCGTCCAGGATCCCGAAGCGTTCCCAGGCCAGCCGGGAGACAGTCTTCCCGACGTGTTCTGGGTCTTCCCCATGGCCTCCTACCGGTCGGACGTGCCCTAAACACCTCCCTTGGGAGGCGTTCGGGTGGCATCCTGACCAGATGCCCGAACCACCTCATCTGGCTCCTCTCGATGTGGAGGAGCAGCGGCTTTACTTTGAGCTCCCCCCGGATGACAGAGCTTCTCACCCTATCTCTAAGGGAGAGCCCCGCCGCCCGGCGGAGGAAACTCATTAAGGCCGCTTGTACCCGTGATCTTGTCCTTTCGGTCATAACCCAAAGATCATGACCATAGGTGAGGATGGGAACGTAGATAAATTGAGAGCTTTGCCTTCCGGCTCAGCTCCTTCTTCACCACAACAGATCGATACAGCGTCCGCATTACTGCAGACGTCGCACCGATCCGCCTGTCGATCTCACAATCCACTCTTCCCTCACTCGTGAACAAGACTCCGAGGTACTTGAACTTGGGGCAGGGTCTCCTCCCCAACCCGGAGATGGCACTCCACCCTTTTCCGGGTGAGGATCATGGACTCTGACTTGGAGGTGCTGATTTTCATCCCAGTCGCTTCACACTCAGCTGCGAACCGATCTAGTGAGAGTTGAAGATCCTAGCCAGATATAGCCATCAGGACCACAGAATCTGCAAAAAGCAGAGATCTAATCCTGCAGCCACCAAACCGGATCCCCTCAACGCCGTGACTGCGCCTAGAAATTCTGTCCATAAAAGTTATGAACAGAATCGGTGACAAAGGGCAGCCTTGGCGGAGTCCAACCCTCACTGGAAACGTGTCCGACTTACTGCCGGAAATGCGGACCAAGCTCTGACACTGATCATACAGGGAGCGGACCGCCACAATCAGACAGTCCGATACATACTCTCTGAGCACTCCCCTCAGGACTTCCCGAGGGACACGATCGAATGCCTTCTCAAAGTCCACAAAGCACATGGAGACTGGTTGGGCAAACTCCCATGCACCCTCAAGGACCCTGCCGAGAGTATAGAGCTGGTCCACAGTTCCACGACCAGGACGAAAACCATACTGTTCCTCCTGAATCCGAGGTTTGACTATTCGGCGTAGCCTCCTCTCCAGTACACCTGAATAGACCTTACCTGGAAGACTGAGGAGTGTGATCCCACGATAGTTAGAACACACTAATGTTGTGTCGTTCGCGAACGATTCGTTCGAACGAACAAATCTTTTGAGTGAACGTACTGAACCGAATCACTTCATGAACTGATTCGTTCCTTTCTCAGTTCAGTTGAGCTCCGCCACGACCATGCTGGTATGAGTGGAACTGGCGCATTCTGTGACTCACTGAACCCTCGACGTTGGCGAACGACGCAGCCAGCTACTCATCATGGGGGCAGGGGGAGGGACTGAGCGAACAATTCGTTCACCGCGTATTAACGACATGAATAACTCAGTGAACGACAGAATCAGGCCTTGTGAACCTACTGACACAGAGAACTGACTGTGTCGCGGAGGAGGACTTCACATTGAGGCTCTCGTTCAGTCACTGTGCGCGTCGTTCATTGGGTGCTGAGGGCTTGTGTCGTTCGCAAACTGACACACACCGAGATCTGCCGCTGGGGAAGCTGTTACTGACTGACTCATGATTCGCCGACCTGCACACAGAACTGCTGCTGCAGAAGTGATTCAGGTTCACGTACTGAACTGTGCTGACTACGTGGCGCTGTGTCAGTCACTCACTGCCTGGTGTACTGCATGCACAGAGCTGTGTAGGGACTCGCGTTCACCCTATTTGCTGCTTCTCCCGCGAATGTCTGCACTGTACTGTACTACGCACGCCCCCCCCCCCCCCCCCCCCTCCTATTGTTGGGGGGGGGGGGGGGATTCGGTGGACACATTCTTTGAACGACTCAATTTAAGGAACTGATTCTAGTGATTCAGTACAGTCAAAAGAACTGCCGATCCAATCACTAGAACACACCCTCCGGTTCCCCTTTTTAAAGAGAGGAACCACCACCCCGGTCTGCCAATCCAGAGGTATCGCCCCCGATGTCCACGCGATGCTGCAGAGTCTTGTCAACCAAGAAATCCCCACAGCATCCAGAGCCTTAAGGAGCTCCCGGCAGATCTCATCTACCCACGGGGCCTTGCCACCGAGGAGCTTTTTAACTACCTCAGCAACCTCAGCCCAATAACAGCTCAACAATAAATTATGGACTAAATTAAGCAAACTGATGCAACTCAAAAAGTGTTTACAACAGGGGTGCTCATTACGTCGATCGCGAGCTACCGGTCGATCTCGGAGGGTGTGTCAGTCGATCACCAGCCAGCCATTAAAAAAATAGTCCTAAAAATGAGCGATCATAAATCTTCACTATGACGTCACTTTCGTCACTTGATTGACATTCACGGCACCCGAGGGTCTTCTGAGATGACGCTGGCTGCTGCCAGCTCATTAAAATTACCGACTGGAAGGCGAGAAACACTTTATTTCAACAGACTCTGGCGCCGTACCTGTCGTCAAAACTCCAAAGACCGACTGCACAGTTGCACAATAAAAGCGCTGCTTCATCCTGCCTGCGCTACCAAAATAAGAGTCTCAGAAAGCTGGCGTGCACAAGCTAGCAAGCTACGGAGTTTGCCAACAATGTATTTCTTGTAAAGTGTATACAAAGGAGTACGGAAGCTGGATAAATAAGATGCCAAAAACCAACCACTTTCATGTGGTATTGGACAGAAAGGAGGACTTTTTTTCTCCTCCATTCGAAAATGCGGACCTTATCAGCACCACTCTCTGATTCCAATCAATGCAAGTCATCAGAATCAGGTAATACACCAACTTATATTCTTGTCTTCATGAAAGAAAGGAATCTATATGTGTTAATTATGCTTGTATTATCTCTAAACACTTTTAACTTATTAACAATATTAACTATATGTGTTAAACATGCTTGTATTATGTTTAAACACCTTTAACTTGTTAACAATATTAACTATGTGTTAAACATTCTTGTATTATCATTAAACACCTTTAATTTATTAACAATATTAACTATATGTGTTAAACATGCTTGCATTATCACTAAACATCTTTAACTTGTTAACAATATTAACTGTATGTGTTAAACATGTTTGCATTATCTTTAAACACCTTTAACTTATTAACAATATTAACTCTGTGTTAAACATGCTTGCATTATCATTAAACACCTTTAACTTGTTAACAATATTAATAATATGTATTAAACATACTTGTATTTTCATTAAACACCTTTAATTTATTAACAATATTAACTATGTGTTAATAAACATGCTTGTATCATCATTAAACACCTTTAACTTGTTAACAAAAACATATGTTTCATTAATAAGTAAATATAAATTATATATATGAATGAGGTAGATCCCCACGACTTGATCAATTAAAAAGTAGCTCGCCTGCAGAAGAGGAATTATGACACGTCTTGAAGTTTGTGAAAAGATATTTCATTAAGTGAATCAAAATTGACTTAACTATTAAGACAACGGTTGTATTTAGAAATCATGCATGTTAATTGTTATAAATTGAAAACAGGAAGTGAACATGTGAATTAAGTGTATTAACATAGCGTTTTTCTCCAGTGACTCAAAGCGCTTTACATAGTGAAACCCAATATCTAAGTTACATTTTTAAACCAGTGTGGGTAAGGAGGTTAAAGTGTCTTGCCCAAGGACACAACGGCAGTGACTAGGATGGCGGAAGCGGGGATCGAACCTGGAACCCTCAAATTGCTGACACGGCCACTCCACCAACCGAGCTATACCGCCCATATAAAACATGTGTTCATGTGCTATGAAGTGGAAAAGGGATGGCATTAAACCAGCTTTGCTTCTTCCTACTCCTTTTTGGGCATGTTGTCAAGAGAAAAGAAAATATGTAATGTATCACATCGAAAATATATACATGTTCCAAATAAACTTCAACCAGCAACATTGTCGTATTTACTGTTTCCTACTTCCTGCAACGGCGCCTACAACTAAGTTGTTTACCATGCAGAAAACCAAATACAAGTAAATCAACTCACCTGTCATTACAATGACGAGGCTGTTTTGCGTATGTGTGGAATTAAGAGCCTCCCCAGTGGCTTCCTGTGCCCGACCATTGCGTCCATGGCAACAGCACTGACGAGATCTCGGGAAGTCTCGCGGCAACGACAAGGCTGTCATGGCGACCCGCTAATGCTACTAGCTAATGTTAAATTAGCGACTCGCCACCTTTCTCCTTAAAAAGTGCCTTATTAAATATTTGACTTTCATTATATTACGTACTATTATAATGTTGCAACGTAGAGACAAAGGCAGTAAGTTAGAATGTTCCCCATCGAACTAATCTTGACTGGCCAGTGTGGCCACATTTCACTCTATACACAACGTTCACAAAAGCTTCACTCTTTTTATTTTTGTTCAGTAAAATAAAACACAACCATGCATAAGAAATACTGACACAATTTATTAAAATAATTATTGAATCAGCTACATCACTCATAAGGCATTGTATGTGTATCACAGAATTAGCTGTGCAATTTAAAGATGTGGTTATCTAGTAGCCTATAGTTACAGTGTATTATTCCAGTGTTTCTCAACCTTATTTCTGAGCCAAGGCACATTTTTTTCATTGAAAAAATCCCGAGGCACACCACCAGCAGAAAACAAAAAAAATGAAACTCAGTAGCCGATATTGACAGTAAAAAGTCGTTCTCGCAATTGTTGGATATGAATTCGAACCATAAGAAACCATGCATCACTATAGCTCTTGTCTCAAAGTGGGTGTACTGTCACGACCTGTCACATCACCCCGTGACTTATTCTGAGTTTTTTTGGTGTTTTCCTCTGAAGTGTTTTAGTTTTTGTCTTGCGCTCTTATTTTGGTATTTATTGTCATGGCATGTACGGATGTAATTTGTGGACGCCCTCTGCTCCACACACTGCAAGTCTTTGCTGTCGTCCAGCATTCTGTTTTTGTTTACTTTGCAGCCTGTTCAGTTTTAGCTTCGTTTTGCATAGCCATCCCTAAACTTCAATGCCTTTTCTTAACAGCACTCGCCTTTTGTTTATTGCTGGTTTAAGCGTTAGATACATTATTTACCTGCACACT
>NC_084566.2:22284124-22311624 GCF_033978685.3 Nerophis lumbriciformis | reverse complement strand
AACATCAATCATCATACCTAGAAATTTGGTTTCATTTACTCTTTCAGTTTCTATTCCGTCTATTTCTATTTGTGTTTGACTTTCTCTTCTACAGTTACCAAATAGCATTATTTTAGTTTAACCGAGATTCAAAGATAGTCTGTTTTTCTCAAAACAGCTTTTTAATTTGTTCATTCCTTCTGTTATTGTTTGTATTATCTTCTGTGTGTTCTCTCCTGAACAAAACGCTGTTGCATCATCCGCAAATGTTACTAACTTCAAATCTTTTGAAACTTTACAAATGTCATTTTTATAGAGATTGAACAATTTTGGTCCTAGTATGGATCCCTGAGGTACACCACAGGCTATATTTAGCGTTGTAGACGTGTGTTCGCCTAGCTTCACGTATTGTTTCCTGTTTGTTAAATAACTTCTAATCCAGTTTAAGACCAACCCTCTGATGCCATACCGTTCTAGTTTTTTGATTAAAATATTGTGATTAATTGTGTCAAATGCATTATTTAGATCCATCAACACTGCTGCCGCACATTTAGTGCCACATAGATATATCAGTCATAGTAATAATAGCTGCCTGTTAAGGTTTTGTAACAATCAGGATGTATAAACTGTCCAAAATATTAGGAACAGCTCTGAGTATGACTCTGCAAACTAGAAGCACATGATTGGTCCCCTATTAGACCCAATGATGTAACCCAGGAAGCTAACATGTACTCACCCACAGGAAAAAAAGGATTCTGTTTGACTTTTCTCATCAATTTAGACTCTTTCTCCTCGTAGTCCGACATTTTGACTAGAAAGAAAAATACACTTTTTAAGCAAGGTTATCTTAGACTACAAGGTTACACATGAAGGACAACAGTGTGTAAAATCCTATTATCAAATTAAAAATGTCTGGACATCAAACACACATCTAAGACACACGACTATCACTATTGTGGCAGTTTAGCCCAAAAAAAATCCACAAGCGAATGTGCCAAATGAACGGTTCAGACGTCATTTATTCATAGGTAATGAATGTATATAATCAAACTTTAGAACGAATTCTTACCTGTAAGGCGTAACGCTACTGGAGTGAAATAGTCAAGTACTTTTCCAGCTTTCGAAGTCTCTGGGGTCCCAATTCGCACGTACAGAGGAAGTAGAGCGGCTTGCTTTCAATGATGTAACAGACATTGCGTGAGGCTGTGACGTCACCGAATAGACACACGCCTCCCGTGGTATGTTCGAGTACACTAGTAAATCTTAAACACATTATGCTATAATTAAGCGCCGTATCGATAAACGGCAATAAAAATGTATTTAATCAAATCTAAAAATTATGTTACCGAACATAAGATAAAATAAGAACAGAATAAGAAAACGCTTTCGGGCACGTGATATATGAAATTACTAAATCCTATGATTGAACACAGCATTGGTTGTCCTACGTAGACGTAACCAAAGATATTCCGTTCAGCTCAAGAGCACTGCGGTGTTTTGTTGTAAAGAATCGCAGGTTAACCATTTCATTCATTATCTAATGAATAATGTTTACGAGTCTTTACTCAAGTTTTCCGTTTCTAATACACGTAACCTATATGTACCCAGCATGATATAACACTATTTTACAACTTATTGTGTTTATCTGTTCTCTCTCCTCATGATAACCGGTTCAACGCCGTACGGTAGCGCCTGATCAAACGAACACAAGGGGAAGGGGAAGAGATGTGTCTTTGTTCATATGCGCTCTGCTATGACGCACATTATTACGTTTGTAGGGCTGCCACTACCGGGAAAGGCAGGTTTCTGCAATGGTCTGTATTAAAACAGCATTTAAAAACAGTCATAATTTAAATCCAATTCAAAAGAACGTTCCAACAACCATATTACTCTCACATATATTTTTCATCAGCAATATTCCAGTTATTGCATTAAAATAATGAAGTTATGTCTTATGTGTCACCTGTTTTTTCTCTTCATTTGTTGCTTTTGTAATGTCAAGGAAAAACCTGGCAGAGCGGCAAGTGACTGCTGTCAATTAAATAAGTCAAATGTATCTAACACAGATAACGGCCATGGCTATGACTAACACGTCCACCTAGTGGTAAATTGTTGAAGTACTATCTTATAACAGACTAACACGGGGTCTGCAACTTATGGCTCGAGAGCCGCATGCGGCTCCTTAGCGCCCCTAGTGGCTCCCTGGAGCTTTTTCCAAAAATCTATGAAAATAGAAAAAGATGGTGAAAAATATGTTTTTGTTTTAATAGGGTTTCTGTAGGAGGACAAACATGACACAAACCTCCCTAATTGTTCAAAATTCCCGCTGTTTATATTAAACATGATTCTTTGATGAGAGTATTTGGCGAGTATTTTATTACTTTTAGACCTCCACCCCAGATCCCACCTCACTCCTACCCACTTCTCCAAAGACGGCTGGCTCAGGGTGGAGGACAGAGTAGTCTATAAAATCCGCTACACCTCCCCGATACCGAAGTACATGTCAAACTACTTCCATAACGTAAATGACCGCCATAACCACAACACCAGGGGGAGCTCCACAAACCACGTTAAACCCAAATTCCGATCTAACAAAGGTCTTAACTCATTCTCCTTCTATGCCACATCAATATGGAATGCACTCCCAACAAGTGTATAAGAAAGTGCATCTCTATCCTCCTTCAAAACCGCACTAAAAGAACACCTCCAGGCAACTTCAACCCTTGACTAACACCCTCCCCCCACCACATCCCACCTCCCAGGATTGTAAATAATCAAATGTAAATAATCAAATGTATACACTTGTTCTTATGCTTTCTGAACTCACTATGTTCACTGCTCGCTGTACATATCCTACCAAGTCAGACCTACACTGTTTCAATGTCCATTACTCTGATTATGCAATTGTTGATGACTGAAGTGCAAATATCAACCCCCCCCCCCCCCCCCCCCTCCACATCCCACCCCCCAGATTGTAAATAATGATAAATAAAATGATAAATGGGTTATACTTGTATAACGCTTTTCTACCTTCAAGGTACTCAAAGCGCTTTGACAGTATTTCCACATTTACCCATTCACACACACATTCACACACTGATGGCGGGAGCTGCCATGCAAGGCGCTAACCAGCAGCCATCAGGAGCAAGGGGTGAAGTGTCTTGCCCAGAGACACAACGGACGTGACGAGGATGGTAGAAGGTGGGGATTGAACCCCAGTAACCAGCAACCCTCCGATTGCTGGCACAGCCACTCTACCAACTTCACCACGCCGTCCCCAAATAATGTAAATAATTCAATGTATATACTCTGATGATTAACTTGTGTGATGACTGTATTATGCTGATAGTATATATTTGTACCATGAATTGATTTACTTGGACCCCGACTTAAACAAGTTGAAAAACTTATTGGGGTGTTACCATTTAGTGGTCAATTGTACGTAATATGTACTGTACTGTGCAATCTACTAATAAAGGTTTCAATCAATCAATCAATCAAGAGCGCCGTTTTGTCCTACACTTTTTGGAGGTCCTTGAACTCACCATAGTTTGTTTACATGTGTAACTTTCTTCAAAGATGCCAGAGAAAGACATATTTTATGCCACTCCTTCATTGTCACATTTTTTTTATTAAATCGTGTTATGCTGTGTGTGAATGCACAAAGGTGAACTTTGTTGTGGAATATTTGGTCAGTGCATGACTGCAAGCTACTTGATGCTAACATGCTATTTAGGCTAGCTTTATGTACGTATTGCATCATTATGCCTCACTTGTAGGTATATTTGAGCTCATTTAATTTCCTATGTCCTCTGTGTATTTAATTTATAATTGCATTTCTCGTGACATATTATCTGTACGTAATATTGGCTGCCTTTCTTTTAGTGGTGTGTGTGCCGTTATAGACCACAGCAAATGTATCTCGGCTTGCATAGATTGTTATAAATCCATTCGAAGAAAACAGCCCGCCATTTCCTGTAACTTGGACACACACATCTATACCTTTGGCTATTCTAAGCAAGTCATTTAGAGGAGTTATCTCAGCCCCTGAGAAGCCTGCGTTTTACTAATGTTTTCCAATGTTGTAAAAATGGGTAGAATAAATATAACATTTCAACATTTCTATCATCAAAGATTTGCGTCAGTCTGCGACACATAGTCATTTTGATAGTAGGCAATATAGCCCATATAGACACTTATATCATGTGTTGACTTCATTATATCACATATAGAAGGCTTTTAATTTTTTGCGGCTCCAGACAGATTTTTAATTATTTTTTTTTGGTCCAATATGGCTCTTTCAACATTTTGGGTTGCCGACCCCTGGTCCAAGATGTGGAGACATTTCCCGAATCCGAATGACCGCAGCTAATACCAATAACTCTTTTAGTATCCAAATTGTTCCTGTATGTGTAGACATATATACATACAGTATGAATGACTGAATTAATTTATTTATTCCGGCAGACAGACATATATAGCAACACTTCATCACTCTTTGTAATTTGACAGACATGCAACGGCACCCACCGAAAAGGGATACGAGAAAAAAGCAAGAATGCGTATCCATGTCCCGCCCCTAATCTACAATCAATTTATATGTTGGTTATATATGTTGGTTATATAGTCCAAGTTTCAACAGCAGATTTGATGGATACATGACCATTTCAGAACAAGTATAACATATGATAATGGATGATAATGACAAGTCGGTATACTGTACATACACCAATATGGATATATTTTGTTTGATTCATTGATTTTTTTAAATTATTTTTGTTTTAGTCCACAGTACAGACCAAAAGTTTGGACACACCTTCTCGTTCAATGCGTTTTCTTTATTTTCATGACTATTTACATTGTAGATTGTCACTGAAGGCATCAGAACTATAAAATGAACACATGTGGAGTTATGTACTTAAGAAAACAAAGTGAAATAACTGAAAACATGTTTTAAATTCTAGTTTCTTCAAAATAGCCACCCTTTGCTCTGATTACTTTTTTGCACACTCTTGGGGCATTCTCTCGATGAGCTTCAAGAAGTAGTCACCTGAAATGGTTTTCACTTCACAGGTGTGCTTGAAGCTCATCGAGAGAATGCCAAGAGTGTGCAAAGCAATAATCAGAGCAAAGGGTGGCTATTTTGAAGAAACTAGAATACAAAACATGTGTTCAGTTATTTTACCTTTTTTTGTTAAGTACATAAAACTCCACATGTGTTCATTCATAGTTTTGATGCCTTCTGTGGCAATCTACAACAGGGGTCCCCAAACGTTTTGCCCATGGGGCCGCATTGGGGTAAAACAATTTGGCTGGGGGCCGCGCTATACTGATATATATATATATATATATATATATATATATATATATATATATATATATATATATATATGTAAATGTGTGTGTGTGTATATGTATATGTAAATGTGTATATATGTGTGTGTATATATGTATATGTCTATGTATATGTATATGTCCATGTATATATATATGTATATGTGTATATATATATATATATATATATGTATATGTGTCTATATGTGTGTGTATATATATCCATCCATCCATCCATTTTCTACCGCTTAATCCCTTCGGGGTCGCGGGGGGCGCTGGAGCCTATCTCAGCTACAATCGGGCGGAAGGCGGTGTACACCCTGGACAAGTCGCCACCTCATCACAGGGCCAACACAGATAGACAGACAACATTCACACTCACATTCACACACTAGGGCCAATTTAGTGTTGCCAATCAACCTATTCCCAGGTGCATGTCTTTGGAGGTGGGAGGAAGCCGGAGTACCCGGAGGGAACCAACGCAGTCACGGGGAGAACATGCAAACTCCACACAGAAAGATCCCGAGCCCGGAATTGAACCCAGGACTGCTCAGGACCTTCGTATTGTGAGGCAGACGCACTAACCCCTCTGACACCGTGCTGCCCAAAATACTGTCAACCAGACAGGTATTGAACTCAGGACTGTTTATTGCATGTCCAGAATCTTAACCACTGGGCCATCCTGGGTCTGTGTATATATATGTATATATATAAATATAGTGTATATATATATATATATATATATATATATATATATATATATATATATATATATATATATAAATATATATACCATTGATAACGTGACATGCAGCCAGTGCGCTCTTTAAGTCAATTAGTGTGCGAGGAATATATATGTATGAATACATACACATATATATATATATATATATATATATATATATATATATATATATATATATATATATATATATATATATATGTGTATGTATTCATACATATATATTCCTCGCACACTAATTGACTTAAAGAGCGCACTGGCTGCATGTCACGTTATCAATGGTAAAGTGCATTTTTAGACAATATGATTTGCCTGAGTGGCTAGGAGACGGTAGAAAATGGACTAGTAAGGACAAATAAAAAAATAAAAAAATAAAAAAATAAATTACAATTTTTTTATTTATTTTTTTAAACTTGGGACTTCCCGCGGGCCGGATTTTGGACGCTGGGGGGCCGTAGTTTGGGGACCCCTGATCTACAATGTAAATAGTCATGAAAATAATGAAAATTGATTGATTGATTGAAACTTTTATTAGTACAATTGACCACTAAATGGTAACACCCGAATACGTTTTTCAACTTGTATAAGTCGGGGTCCACGTTAATCAATTCATGTCAAAACACATTGAATGAGGAGAAGGTGTGTCCAAACTTTTGGCCTGTACTGTATATACTTTGAACTAGTACTATATGATATACCCTACCTTGTTGTACAACTAACCTTAAACACAGAACACCCTTGTTTTAGACCCAAAAAATTCCAACACGGCCCCAAATTTGACCTTAGTTCGACAGCGGTTACTAGAAATTGTACATTGCTTCTCACCTGCGCCCCCCACTGATTGAATCTGCAGATGATTTGTGCAGAAATTCCCCTAGATGGTGCCACACGCACAATATTGCAGAAAAACTGAGACATAGCTCATCTTAGCAAATCATATACAGAGTGACGACACCCTGTGATTTAATTTCTCAGTTTAAAAAAAACCATGGTTACTATTATTACATACAATTATTATACTTATATAATGATTACCATTTGTGCAACCCTTTGAGAGCAGAAGGGCACTTTGGTTAACAAAGAGGGCACGGTCACTTTTTAAACGTTCCTGTACAGTGAATGGTCAACTTTTATCAACCAGCTCCACTTTGCACCTGCAAAAACTTTGTCACATAAAAGTGCATCACTTTTGGAAAATGTGTCTTTTTTATAAGTATTCTTTCGGGAATTATACATGCAAAAACAACGCACCCATTTAAGTCTGTATTTCAAACAAACATCTGTTTGTAGTTTGTAGAAAGGACAAAAAAGCCATCTTTTCCCCATCAGGGAGTGTAATCACTTCATTTGACAGCTAACAAACACACATTACAAATGGCCAGCGTCTAAATGGATATACATGTGGTTTTTATTACAAATACTGCTTGTACCTATCCATAAATGAAAACCTGCTGAGTTCCTGGAACACTGAAACCCAATCCCCTGTGCTTAGAGGAGGAGCTAAACACAGTTTATGACTTAGGATGTGGACCTGAAGTCCAGATCAACTGTTTGTGTGTCAGAGGGATCAGTCATGGGACTGCTGCTGCCAATCCTTCTCGCGGTTTTCACGGCACTTGTGGGAGGCTTGTACCTTCTTGGGGTTTTCCGCCAGCGCAGACCAGGAGAGCCCCCGTTGGATAAGGGGCTCATCCCTTGGCTGGGCCATGTTTTGGAGTTCCGCAGGGACACGCTGCAGTTCCTGGAGAGGATGCAGAAAAAGCACGGCGATGTGTTCACTATCCAGCTGGGCGGCTTCTATTTCACCTTCCTCCAGGACCCCTGGTCCTTTGGGCCCATGGTTAAGGAGAGCCGAGAAAAACTGGACTTCAATAAGTTTGCCAAGTTTCTGGTCCGCAGGGTTTTCAGCTACTGGTCTGCAGAGAGCGAGCATCACATTCTCCAGCAGACCAGCAACAAGCACCTGAAGGGGGATGGTCTAGAGGTCCTGACACAGTCCATGATGGGCAATCTACAGAACCTGATGCTACACAACATCGACGGGCCTGCTGAGGGGGTGGATAAGGCCTGGATAGAAGATGGACTCTTCATGTACTGCTACAACATCGTCTTCAGGGCTGGCTACTTGTCCTTGTTCGGAAACGTGTCCCCCAAGTCTAAAGGCGACGAGAAGATTGCCAAAGAGAAAGACAGAGTGGATTCTGAAGTTTTGTTTCATGAGTTTCGTAAATATGACGTTCTCTTCCCGAACTTGGCGTACGGGGTCCTGCCTCCGAAGAAGAGAATAGAAGTCCAGAAGCTGTTGGAGTACTTCTGGGATGTCGTGTCGGTGTGCAAGGTCAAAACCAGAGACAACGTCAGTGGCTGGGTGTGGGACATGCAGCAGATCCGTGGGGAGATGGGCATGGATGAGTCTATGATCAGCAGGTATATGTTTCTCCTGCTTTGGGCCTCGCAGGGCAACACGGGCCCGTCCTCTTTCTGGCTGCTCCTCAACCTCATGAAGCACCAGGACGCCATGGCGGCCGTCAAGGAGGAGGTGGATCGGATAGTGCGGGAATCCGGTCAGAAAGTCGAACGTGACGGGCCCTTGCTGGACCTGACGCGGGACATGCTAATGAAGACCACGGTCCTGGACAGTGCTATAGAGGAGACCCTGCGTCTCACCACCGCACCTCTCCTCACCAGGGCCGTGCTCCAGGACATGACGCTAAATCTGGCTGACGGCCGGCAGTACCATATCCGCAAGGGAGACAGGCTGGCGGTCTTCCCTTACTGTTGCGTCCACATGGACCCGGGACTCCACCCGGACCCCAAGTCCTTCAAATACGACCGCTTCCTTAATCCGGACAGGAGCAAGAAGACAGACTTTTACAAAGACGGCAAGAAGGTGAAGTACGTCAGTATGCCCTGGGGCGCCGGGGTGTCCATCTGTCCGGGTCGCTTCTTCGCCACCAACGAGCTCAAACAGTTTGTATTCCTCATGCTGGTCTACTTTGAGTTTGAGCTGCTGGATCCTGAGGAGGCGATCCCGGGAATCGACACCAAGCGATTGGGGTTTGGATCAATGCACCCTGTCAGTGATGTTCGATTTCGCTACAGACTCAGATTTTAAAACCACCATCGAGTGCCCTAGATCAGCTCTCTATTTGCACACTTTGTTTATCCACCTTTATGTTTTATAACTGCATGTAAAGAAATCCAGTAATTTTACTATGAAGAATCTCACACTATTTTGCCACAGATCCTTCTGCAGCAGCTGTAATGATTGTCTTGAACGCCATGTTTTGTGATGAGAAACACATGTGAAAATGACGCGTGACTCGCACAATGTGGGACCGATTGACACTTGGCAAGTTGGCAGTATATTTTTGTTCAAGTTGGAAGTACTCGCTGAGAATGTATTTGAAACCAAGTCCTTAATACACTTTACTATGTTCAAACAATGCTTGCTTTTAATAAATCCTGACAATTGTGTAAACAGGAAAGGATCTTTTTTTAACTTGTACATGAACAAATTAAAGCATTGGCTCTCAAACTCTGGCACAGGTATCACTTGGGGTATGTGGTCTTTCTGTAAGTAAGATTTATTTTTTATTAGAAAAACTATTTTGACACATAAAGTGCCAGTCAATTTATTTGAATAAGAAGTTGTGACTCGGACTGTGCATATCAGAATCAAAATTAGATTTAGTTTTGAAATACATGTATAAATAAACATGCATTAACCAAAGATCGGCTGAACTTTAATTCAAGGTAGCAACAAATGGTAGTACTTGCAAAGCGATATATTTTTGAAGAGGTATTTGGTGTAACACGCTTGATCAGGCATAATTTGTGGTTAAGTGTATGTATCTCTTGATGTTCCTGCCAAAGAAAATATTTAAAAAGTGTGTTGTGTTGCTTTAGGACAATGAGAAAAAGGAATCCAAATCCCGTGCAATGTAAGTACGGAAGTTGAATGTCATCACATGCACAGTTCAGAGTTTTACGTTTCTGGGTTGTAATTTGTTTTTTTCAAATAAAACATGATCTTTCTGCCGAGCCAATCTTCATTTGTCAGAGTGTGTTGGTGACGAACCCCAAGATGCAGAGATGGCAGGCTTTGTCCAGGAAAACATGATTTAATGTTCATAAAATACAAGTAAAAACACAAACCAGGAACTATGAATAGCCAAAACTGAAAACAGGAACCAGCAAACAGAAAAAACTGGAAACAGCTAATGGTAGTGATGGGTCCGGCAACACCGATCAGAGGTGTGGACTCGAGTCACATGACTTGGACTCGAGTCAGACTCGAGTCATGAATTTGATGACTTTAGACTCGACTTGACAAAATGTAAAAAGACTTGCAACTCGACTTAGACTTTAACATCAATGATTTGTGACTTCACTTGGACTTGAGCCTTTTGAATTGACATGACTTGACATGACTTGCTACTTTCCCCAAAACCCAAAGATGAAAAAGTTATTCGGGAGCGCTCCGTATTTTTCATTGTGTACTTGTCTATCAGCGTTGCGTGTGTCAGCTGGTGTGGTCTCAGTACAACAGCCAATCAAATTAGATCTACTTTGTTTTCATCACACAGCATTCATCCAATCAAATTGCAGGACAACCAACGAAGAAGACATGTCCAAACCACACGCCAGTGAACAAAAAATGATACCTAAAATAATTTTGTTTGGGTATAAAAATTACGAGGTGGTCAACACAAAACGGTTTGCAGTATGCAACACATGCGGTTCGAAAATTACTGATGGAGAGGCAACAACTTCCAACTTCGTCCGGCATTTGAAGTTGCACAAAGAACGGTAAGTTTTGAATGTAAGATAACGTTTATTGGCTAAGTAACGTGACTTTTATTTGCTGTGTAGTTAAATCAGTGAGGCTGTAAACTCACTGCTAACGTTATAACGTTATTGCAAACACGGGAATCTGTTGCAGTTCACTACCTTATTCATACTTTTTGTTCAGTGATTTTTTTTAAGCAGGGTTACGTTAGTCAATATATCACACGTAACGTTAGACGGCGGTCAGCAGCACCGCGTATTTTAGCCACCTAAAAAAAGACAAAAATAGTAAAATAAAGGTCGGTTAAAATGTATACTATATTATGAATATGTGTACCGTTTTAGCTAGCTTTCTGACATACTGTTGGTTGTTTACCTCAGTGGTCCCCAACCACCGGGCCGCGGCCCGGTACCGGTCCGTGGATCGATTGGTATCGGGCCGCACAAGAAATAATTATTATTTTTTTCTTTTTTTAATTAAATCAACATAAAAAACACAAGATACACTTACAAGTAGTGCACCAACCCAAAACAACTCTCTCCCCCCTTTTGTTCTGGGCATTGAACATGAAGACTCTTCCTTCACTGTTCCGAGTGGCCATGAGAGTCTTGGCAGTGCCTGCCTCCAGTGCTCCAGTGGAGCGAGTTTTCAGCCATGGTGGCATCATACTACGCCCCCATCGTGCACAAATGACTGACAGACTCTTGGCTAATTTGGTCTTTTGCAAATGCAATGCAGCATAGGGCCCTGACATATAAAAAGTACAACTTTTTTGTTATGTTCACGTATATGTCATGTTTTTTCAATTTTAACACTTTTGTACAAATAAGTACATTTGCACTTTATTTTTCAATGTGTTTGTTCTGTAAAGGAATGAGTTAATGTTTAAAATGACTGGTTAATAGTGCTATTATAAAGTGCAATGTCAGCACAATTTTCTTTCCTGCAATTTAAAATGCACTTGTTTTAATAAATAAATACAGCGTTTGAAAAGCATACACAATCTGTGTTAATATATTAGTCTGTGGTTAAAAGGACTTGAAAGGACTCGAAACTCAAAATGCAGGACTTAGGACTTGACTTGAGACTTTCCAGTCTTGACTTTGGACTTGACTCGGGGCTTGCCTGTCTTGACTCGGGACTTGACTCGGACTTGAGGGCAAAGACTTGAGACTTACTTGTGACTTGCAAAACAATGACTTGGTCCCACCTCTGACACCGATGCATCGGCGCATGCGTCGAGCTCATAGAGCAAAACCCTGTGTCGGTGCGCGTACCGCTTTTAGAAAGTCACGTGACCGATCATGAGCTGTTTTGGTCACGTGACCGATACGCGAACTGTGTCGCACTGACGCCTCCTCTGTGCCCTGTGAGCGGGTCTTTTCTACAGCCGGAGAAATAATAACTAAGAAGAGAAATCGTCTAAAATGTAATACGTCGGAAAAACTTTTTTTTTTTTTTTTTTTATAAAAATGTGTAAAAAAATAATATTAAAGAAATTCCCAGTCCACAATCATCCACAACACGTTCTCTTAGATTTCCATGTTATGATACATGTTCACATTATTTATTGACTGTATCTAAAAAAGATACAAATATATTTTTATTTAAATGAAGATATGAAATAATCCTAAATGAAATACAATGACTTGGTTTATATTAGCCCGTAAGGACCAGATCAGTCGCCCGCTGGCCTGTTCTAAAAATAGCTCATAGAGCAGCACTTACCAGTGAGCTGCCTCTATTTTTTTAATTTTATTTATTTACTAGCAAGCTGGTCTCGCTTTGCTCGACATTTTTAATTCTAAAAGAGACAAAATTCAAATAGAATTTGAAAATCCAAGAAAATATTTTAAAGACTTGGTCTTCACTTGGAATAAGCGGTAGAAAATGGATGGATGGGTCTTCACTTGTTTAAATAAATTCATTTATTTTTTACTTTGCTTCTTATTACTTTTAGAAATACAATTTTAGAGAAAAAATACAACCTTAAAAATGATTTTAGGATTTTTAAACAAATATACCTTTTTACCTTTTAAATTTCTTCCTCTTCTTTCCTGACAATTTAAATCAATGTTCAAGTAAATTTATTTATTTTTTATTGTAAAGAATAATAAATATTTTAGCTTCTGTTTTTTCGACGAAGAATATTTGTGAAATATTTCTTCAAACTTACTATGATTAAAATTCAAAAAAATTATTCTGCCAAATCTAGAAAATCTGTAGAATCAAATTTAAATCTTATTTCAAAGTATTTTGAATTTCTTTTAAAATTTTTGTTCTGGAAAATCTAGAAGAAATACTGATTTGTCTTTGTTAGAAATATAGCTTGGTCCAATTTGTTAAATATTCTAACAAAGTACAGATTGGATTTTAACCAATTTAAAACATGTCATCAAAATTCTAAAATGTATCTTAATCAGGAAAAATTACTAATGATGTTCCATAAATTCTTTTTTTTATTTTTTCAAAAAGATTCAAATAAGCTAGTTTCTCTCTTCTTTTTGTCGGTTGAATTTTGAATTATAAAGAGTCGAAATTGAAGATAAACTATGTTTCAAAATTTTATTTTAAATTTTTTCTTGTTTTCTCCTCTTTTAAACCGTTCAATTAAGTGTTTTTTCATCATTTATTCTCTACAAAAAACCTTCCGTAAAAGGAAAAAAAAATGTACGACGGAATGACAGACAGAAATACCCATTTTTTTTATATATATAAATTAATTTATTTAGCTATTCTTGTTTAAATCACACTTACGTGTAACTTACAAATGACAATATATTTATTTATTTAAGTGTGTATCAAACTGGTAGCCCTTCGCATTAATCAGTACCCAAGAAGTAGTTTTTGGTTTCAAAAAGGTTGGTGACCCCTGTACTAGGGCATAAAATCAGTGTCAGTTGAGTCGGTCCATAGGTTGCCTGTAGGGATTTTTAATGTCCAGCAGATGTCAGTATTTAGTGACACAGTATCGACACAGTATCAATACAGTTTTGCAATGTGTCGAAACGCTTCATGAGGCCTCATCAACCCATCACTAGCTAATGGCTAACAAGAAAAACAGGAAACAAAAGAGCTAGAAGAAAGCAAACTACAAATAGCTAACAGGAACAGCTTACCGCTACGACGATAGGTACAAGGACAAGTAGTAGCACGACAGGTAGTAGCTGTAACAATATCGACAGGTAGAAATGACAATAATCCAGCCGTGACTGGAGGGCAGGGCAGGTATTAATAGCAGCTGGCTGATTGACACCAGGTGTAGCCAGGTGCCAATCAGCCCCAGCTGAGGGGACAGCACTCAGAGAGACAAACAGGAAACTGAACCAAAATAAGAGTGCTGACAGGAAATAAAACAAACAGAAGAAAAACTAAAACTTAACCAAACTGTCAGGGACAAGCCTGTCACATTTCCACAAAAGAAATACTGACTAGGGGAAAAAGACAGTCCAAACTTGAGAATATTTATAAGAACAGCAAGGCCTTGGGAGAAAAGGTCACATGCAGCGTACGTTAAAGGCTTTGCCAACATCTGCGAGAGATGAGCGCCATGTGTTCTTTACAACGTATGAGTATAAGGGTAAATTCCAATGGGCTGCTGTGGTTTTAACAACTAATTCATTCTAGAAAGAAAAGTCACTTTTGTATACGCAGTTATTCATATAAAAAGGAGAACCCCCAGACTGTACTTGAAAAATTTCAATTGTATTCTGTGTGTGTTTATGGGCTTTCTTTTTTAATAGATGGGGTTGTAATTTAAATGTGATTCTCACTCTGTCATGAAGTCCAATAACCTGAAGTACTGTCAACCTAGAACTACTATCAGTAAGATCATTCAGATAGGACAAAACATCCGATTAGTCTACTGTGCAAACACACGCACACACACAAACAAAATCACATTGCTTGCCCTTCACTCCACAAACCTATTTTGTGGGGCGTTTGGAATCCTCCTAACTTTCCCCCTGTACTTTCCCCCATATTTAACTGCTGGAATTCGAATGTTTTTTTATTCCTGGAAGTGATCTGGGGTTTTATTCTCTTGAGTCATTGTTTTGTCCTTGCTGCTGACATTTTTAACTGGACTCATTTTCAAGTATCTCACAAAAGTGACTATACACCCAGAGACTTACCGGTAACTGGGGTGGGGGGCACATTTTCAAAAGGCAATTTGGGACCCCTGCACTTTTTATTATCCAAAATAACATTACGCTATATTTAAACTAGGGCTGGACAATATTGGCAAAAATATTAATCAGGATTATTTTTGAAGGATTTTGAAATCACGATTAATAACACAATTATTCATTAATTTGAAAACATGAATATTTATTGTACCACCAAACCGCCACTTTAAATATAATCTAAAAAAACAACAGTTATAAATTAGAGCTTTTAATACTATCGTCATATTCTGACGTGTCCTGCAAATTTGACAGCAACAAGCAAACAAACTGTAGCATTCTAGCTAGAGGCTAATCTGCCTCCACAGTGCAAAGCCACTTCTAAGTCAGCAATCCTCGCCACCCCGGTGGCAAATAAACTACCTTTCTTACAAGTACCATTATCACTGGACGATGAGGAATAGCTAAACATGAGAGACACTACACACCGTAGAAGGATAAGATAACCGCAAACTGGAGTACTTCAATTTTAACAAATGGTGGGCGGATCGAAACAAATATCGACAATAACAATATCGAGTATAATATCATTATTCTGTCGATACTACACGAGTTAGATCAATACTTTTTGTTATCTAAAATATTTAGTAGTATTTGTTATTTTTTACAAACTCAGGAAATATGTCCCTAAACCAGGGGTCGGCAACCCGCGGCTCTAGAGCCGCATGCGGCTCTTTAGTGCCGCCCTAGTGGCTCTCTGGAGCTTTTTAAAAAATGTATGAAAAATGGAAAAAGATGAGGAGGAAAAAATATATTTTTTGTTTTAATATGGTTTCTGTAGGAGGACAAACATGACACAAACCTCCCTAATTGTTATAAAGCACACTGTCAGCTTCATTGATTCGAGTATTTGGCGAGCGCCGTTTTGTCCTACTAATTTTGGCGGTCCTTGAACTTACCTTAGTTTGTTTACATGTATAACGTTCTCCGACGTTCTAGGACGTGTTTTATGCCACTTCTTTTTCGGTCTCATTTTGTCCACCAAACTTTTTAAGGTTGTGCGTGAATGCACAAAGGTGAGTTTTGTTGATGTTATTGACTTGTGTGGAGTGCTAATCGGGCATATTTGGTCACTGCATGACTGCAAGCTAATCGATGCTAACATGCTATTTAGGCTAGCTATATGTACATATTGCATCATTATGCCTCATTTGTAGCTATATTTGAGGTCATTTAGTGTCCTTTAAGTCCTCTTAATTCAATTTATATCTCATGACACACTATCTGTATGTCATACTTGCCAACCTTGGGACCTCCGATTTCGGGAGGTATATATATATATATATATATATATATATATATATATATATATATATATATATATATATATATATATATATATATATATATATATATATATATATATATATATATATATATATATATCTACATCCTGAAAATATGCAAACAAAACTGTGTTTGGATAATTGATACTTCAAACTTGCATAAATAAATCTCTTGCATAAATAAATCTTAAGGAATATAACATAACTTGGCTTCTGAGAGATTCAAAATGTAATAAATAAAATGCTAAAGTTGTTGATAAACAAGCAATTATTTTAATAATGAAATATGGTCATTTTAAATGAATTATTATGATCATTTAAAATTAATTATTTCAAATATATTTATTTCAATGTATAATTCTAAGGCTGGATGTAATAAGGAGTCAGAAAAAATACAAATAAAATACAATTAATTTTGATGTTTTTAGCAAAATATAGTAAAAATGTATTTATTTTTTTAAATTTTAATTAATAAATATATGTATTTTTAGGTAAGATAAACATAATAATACAATTTATCTCTAGTCTGGATGACTTAGTTCTTGTCACCCTGCTGTCCTCCCGTCGTGAAAAAAGGCTGTCCTCACTCAGGTCCGCATGGAGCTGGAGGGGGCGTGACCTCCAGCTCCGGCTGAAAATCGGGAGATTTTCGGGAGAATATTTGTCCCGGGAGGTTTTCGGGAGAGGCGCTGAATTTCGGGAGTCTCCCGGAAAATTCGGTAGGGTTGGCAAGTATGCTGTATGTAATATGGCTTTTATTTTTTTGCGGCTTCAGACAGATTTGTTTTTGTATTTTTGGTCCAATATGGCTCTTTCAACATTTTGGGTTGCCGACCCCTGCCCTAAACGGAGGAGTGCTTTAAGGGCAAGAACAAAATGTTTTAAGTCACAGCCGATAAAAGGAAATAATTAAAATATTTACCTGATATTGTTACACCACCATCAAGTGTTTTTTGTCTGATTAGAATTTTGATCAAAAATGTAATCATTCAATGATCTTGAAAACAACATGAATATGGTCATTCCTGCCCTTGTTACTACTTGGAATTGAATTGATGCACACATTTGTAGTATCACCCACAATTAATGTAAAGTATCCAAACAGCAGACGAATACGTGCTTAATACAATTGTTATCTGTTTAACCTTTATTTAGCCAGGAAAGTCCCATTGAGATTAAGAAACAATTTTTCAAGGGAATCCTGCACATCTATACACCAGTGTAGGTGCCACAGGGAGCAAGGTCGGTGAAAGGTCTTACCCAAGACACAATGGCCAAAGCTGGAATCGAACCTGGAACTCTCAAGTTCCTGGCACAGCCACTCTCCCATCGAAGCTCCTGCACCATTTTAACTGAGGTGTAGATAGAACCATGCTACAACAGAAAATAACCAACTATTAACAGCAAATTAGATTTAATAGTAGTTCAGAGAAAATAAAACTGGAAATATGTTTCTGCATATGTCAGCAGCCTTTTTAACCCGTTATGATATGGTTCTGTTATCATTTACATGCAATGTATCATTATTGGCTGCAATATACTGTATAATGCAATAAAGATTTGAGGACATATCGACCATCCCTATTATGGTGAATTTCTTGACACCTGGCACTCCTCCACCTTCCTTACTTCCGTTTGGGGATAACACACAGGTGCTTAATTGCATATTTTATAACCTTTACCGTATTAAGTAAGGCTCTTGTTATCTTGGAGGTGTGTTTGGGCTCCTTATCATGATGGAAAACTTCCACGTGGCCCAGTTTCCCAAAGAAAGGGGCTCGTGCTCTGTTTCGAAACGTCACAGCACATCCGGAAATTTGTGTTTACCCCTCAATAAACCACAGCTCCCTCAGTATCACTCATGCAGCCTCCCACCATTGCAGGCAGACCACAATTATCTTGCTAGACTCACATGTGTTGCCAGCTACTCACCCATTTTCAGTAAGAGGTCCTGCTATACACACTGTGCACTGACTACTCTAAAGTAGAGGTTACTTAACGATTACCGTATTTTACAGACCATAGGACGCACCGGATTATAAGGCGCACTGCCGATGAGCGGGTCTATTCAGGTCTATTTTCATACAAAAGGTGCACCGGATTATAGGGCGCATTAAAGGAGTCATATTATTATAATTGTAAAACACTTCCTTGTAGTCTACATAACATGTAATGGTGGTCAAAATGTTGCATGGATTGGCTTACTGTTATTTCTGACAGTAACAAATAAAATGTCAAAATTTCTTTGAAATGTCAATGTGATTTTATACATTTTGTGTTGTGAAATTGATCAATGTAAAAATAGCTGTGATAATCGTCAAACCGTGATTAATACTCTGACTATAATCGTACAGTCAAAACTAGAGATGTCCGATAATGGCTTTTTTGCCTATATCCGATATTCCGATATTGTCCAACTCTTAATTACCGATTCTGATATCAACCGATACCGATATATACAGTCGTGGAATTAACACATTATTATGCCTAATTTTGTTGTGATGCCCCGCTGGATGCATTAAACAATATAACAAGGTTTTCCGAAATAAATCAACTCAAGTTATGGAAAAAAATGCCAACATGGCACTGCCATATTTATTATTGAAGTCACAAAGTGCATACATTTTTTTTAACATGCCTCAAAACAGCAGCTTGGAATTTGGGACATGCTCTTCCTGAGAGAGCATGAGGAGGTTGAGGTGGGCGGGGTTGAGGGGGGGGGGGGCTGTTGGGGGATGTTCTCCCGAAATGTGTTTGTCATTCTTGTTTGGTGTGGGTTCACAGTGTGGCACATATTTGTAACAGTGTTAAAATTGTTTATACGGCCACTCTCAGTGTGACCTGTATGGCTGTTGACGAAGTATGCCTTGCACACACTTGTGTGTGTGAACAGTCGTAGACATTATGTGATTGGGCCGGTACACAAAGGCAGTGCCTTTAAGGTTTATTGGCGCTCTGTACTTCTCCCTGCGTCCATGTACCACTCCGTACAGAGGCGTTTTAAAAAGTCATATATTTTACTTTTTGAAACCGATACCGATAATATTAAATTTTAAAGCATTTATCGGCCGATAATATCGGCAGCCCGATATTATCGGACATCTCCAGTCAAAACCTTTCGTTGCATCCCCAAGTTTACAGTTTAAAACCGGGGTGTCCAAAGATAGGGATTCATTATTAATGAGGTACATTAGACATAACTATTTGCTTTGTCACTTATAACACAAAGCTAAAATAAGGTATTTTCCAAATAGTTAAGCATACATTTCATTGACTTTAGCATCATTAAAGTGCAAAATGTGTCAAATTTTTTAGTGTGCGGCCTTCGGTGGAAAAGGTTTGGACACCCCTGACCTATAGTATTGTCCCTTAAAATGAACTGTCATAAAAAAATGTTTGCTAAAATGAGAACGACAATTTGGTCACACCATAGACACCATCATTGGTACTTTAACTTGAACTTTAATATGACGTCCTTTCTGCCTCACTTCATTATGACCTGTGATAGCATCAGCCATGTCAGTGATGACTGGCGCTGCACTCTAGTAACCTCACACGTTAGTTGAGGTAAACACACCACTGCTAGTCTGCTAGTTAGTCATTAATGCAAGAAGTTCACACAGCGACATGGACACAAGTCACAAAAACATTCCAGCAGTTTTTGGGCGACAAGCTCAACTTCTTGCTTCACGACAACAACAAAAAAACATCCTGTGTTGTCTATCATGCACGATATCATAGGGACACCTAATGCCACATAGATGTTTGGGTGTTGTTTTGAAAAGAGTTGTCAAGTCAGATTTACATCACTTGACAAAAGAAAAAACAGCAAAAACGTCCTCTGTAACCAGCTGGGAAAAAATGCCTTTAAACACACAATGTGTTGCCCTTGAAAGTAACCTTTGGGACACGGCTCAAATAAGCTGTAACAACATCAGTAGACATACAAACATCCTCACCATTGTTTACAAAAGGGCTGTCAAATCTAACGAGGTAATGCATGTGATTAATCACAAAATATATAGCATTAATCATGTATACCGTATTTTTCGGACCATAGGGCGCACTGGATTATTAGGCGCACTGTTGATGAGCGGGTCTAGTCAGGTCTATTTTCATACAAAAGCCGCACCGGATTATAGGACACATTAAAGGAGTAATATTGTTATTATTTTTTTCGAAATGTAAAACACTTCCTTGTGGTCTACATAACATGTGATGGTGGTTCTTTGGTCAAAATGTTGCATAGATTATGTTTTACAGATCATCTTCAAGCCGCTCTCTGACAGTCGCTTGAGGATGCGCCGTTTTGTGGGCGGTCTTATTTACGTGGCTCACCTTCGGCAGCGTCTTTTCTCCGTCATCTATGTTGTAGTGGTGTAGCGTGCAAGGACGGGAGTGGAAGAAGTGTCAAAAGATGGAGCTAACTGTTTTAATGACATTCAGACTTTACTTAACCTCTTAAGGCCCAGGCTGTTTGTTTACATGATTTTTTCATTTCTCTTTGCTATTTGGGCTTATTGGACCCTAATTAGAATAAAAACTAAAAATCATCTTTTTATATGATGTACTAGTCCATAAGTAACAAACGTCTACTTCATTAGTGCTAATGAATGCTAATTTTTATTTTTACCCTTTTTTTTCCAAATTCCATTGTATGCTATACTCTTCTGACACCACCAGATAGCAGTATAAGTGTCCATATGTCGGCATAAGACCCCAATTCAGTAGTGTACACGATTTTGGAAATAAGAGCTAAAAGGTGCTGTCCACGCATGTGGCCACTAAGGCCTTTAGAGGTTAAATCAATAACGGAGCAGCATCTCCTAATCCGTGGCTCACTAGTGCAACAACAACGCCAGAAATGTGTCCGGTGAAAAAACGTCCGACCGGAACTCTCTTATAACTAAAGTTCCTTGGGTGCATAATGTAAACTCACTACACCGGTATGTTTTAGCGCTTTCATGTCGAGTTTACTGACAGATATAAGTAAGAACTTTACACTACTTTATATTAGAAATGGCAACAGCGGAGGATGAATGTTCCATAACAAGAAGATAGAGGAAAAAGAAGCTTAACCACTACGGTGTTGGCACGGACTACAATGGCAAATTTTCAGGACTTATGCAGATCTTAAATACAGATCAGCAGGTACCAGAAGGTAAGAAAAGTTGGTTTTGCATATTATTGTGAAACAAAACGCCAGATAATGTCTGCTAATGGGTGCCATTTTGCGGTCCTTATACACACATCATAATAATACTCGTACTTCTGACTACGGTAGCCGTAATGCGCCGACAATCCATCAAGCGATGCGGCTTCAAAGTGATACGGTACTAAAATATTTAGAAAGATTTTTGAGCGCCGTGTGTAATGTTCTTTATTCTCAATGGAACATTTTTAAAGTTTGTGTTGTTTACTAGCGTCATATTGCAGTCTACACGTATCTCTTAAGTGTGACTACCATCTACTGGTCACACTTATCATTACACAATGTACCAAATAAAATTGCTTCAAGGTCGGTAAGCACAACCAGAATGATTCCGTACAATAGGCGCACCGGGTTATAAGGTGCACTGTCGATTTTTGAGAAAATAAAATGATTTTAAGTGCGCCTTATAGTCCAGAAAATACGATTATTACACTCAGTGGACGCTTTTAAGGTACACTTACACAATCTAATGAGACAGTTCAAAAAACACAAGACTCATTCACATAAAAGGGTTGTTTCTTTCTGTTATTAATATTCTGGTTCCTACATTATATATCAATATATATCAATACAGTCTGCAAGGGATACAGTCCGTAAGCACACATGATTGTGCGTGCTGCTGGTCCACTAATAGTACTAACCTTTAACAGTTAATTTTACTCATTTTCATTAATTACTAGTTTCTATGTAACTGTTTTTTATATTGTTTTACTTTGTTTTTTTATTCAAGAAAACACAGGAGGAAATAGTTACAATCGTGAAAAAATGTAAATCTAAGACTTCAACTGATTGTAACGAAATTGATATGGAAACGATAAAAAAGGTTATTGAAGAGATCTCAGGACCATTAATGTATATTAGTAACCTATCATTTCAAACAGGTACATTTCCAAACAAAATGAAAATAGCTAAAGTTGCACCAATTTACAAGACTGGCGACAAACATCAATTTACAAACTATAGACCTGTTTCTTTACTTCCACAATTTTCTAAAATCATTGAAAAACTGTTCAATAACAGATTAGAGAGTTTCATAAATAAGAATAGAATACTCGAAGAAAATCAATATGGATACAGAGCTAATGTTTCAACTTCGATGGCTTTAATTGAAATTACAGAAGAAATTACCAATGCTATAGATAATAAAAAATGTGCGGAAGCAGTTTTTATGGATCTAACTAAAGCATTTGACACAATTAATCACAATATTTTAATCAAAAAACTAGAACGATATGGCATCAGAGGGTTAGTCTTAAACTGGATAAGAAGTTATCTAATGAACAGGAAACAATACGTGAAGCTAGGCGAACACACTTCTACAACGCTAAATATATCCTGCGGTGTACCTCAGGGATCAATACTAGGACCTAAATTATTCAATCTATATATAAATGACATTTGTAAAGTTACAAAAGATTTAAAGTTAGTATTATTTGCGGATGATACAACAGCGTTTTGTTCAGGAGAGAACACACAGAAGATACCACAAATAATAACAGAAGAAATTAACAAATTAAAAAGATGGTTTGACAAAAACAGACTATCGTTGAATCTCAGTAAAACTAAAATAATGCTATTTGGTAACAGTAGAAGAGAAAGTCAAACACAAATACAAATAGACGGAATAGAAATTGAAAGAGTAAATGAAACCAAATTTCTAGGTATAATGATTGATTTTAAATTGAACTGGAAATCTCACGTAAAAAATATACAACATAAAGTAGCAAGAAACATGTCAATAATGAATAAAGCAAAACATGTTCTAGACAAAAAATCACTTCATATTCTCTACTGCTCATTAGTGTTACCATATCTGAGTTACTGTGTAGAAATATGGGGAAATAATTACAAAAGTACACTTCATTCATTAACGGTGTTACAAAAAAGATCAGTTAGAATAATACATAATGTTGGATATAGAGAACACACAAATCCTTTATTTATTGAATCAAAGATACTGAAATTCTACGACATAGTGAATTTGCAAACAGCTAAAATTATACACAAAGCAAACTATAACCTGCTACCCAAGAATATACAACAATTCTTCTCAAAAAAGAGGAGAAATATAATCTTAGAGAGAAATGTAATTTAAAACATTTGTATGCACGTACAACACTGAAGACTTTCTGTATATCAGTATGTGGAATTAAATTATGGAATGGATTAAGCAAAGCAATCAAACAATGTACTAATATGATCCACTTCAAGAAACTCTTCAAACTTAAAGTGTTTACAAAGTACAAAGAAGAAGAACCATGATAAACAATCTGAATTTATTTAACTCATCCATTCTTTCATTCTTTCACTCACAAAATAATCTTACTTATCTCAACATATGAAATGTAACTTACTTCACCAATTATTATTTATTTACTTATTTTTATTGTGATTACTTATGGAGTATATTGTGAATAAATTGAGAACAGGAAGTGAACAAAAGTTTTAGCAACTGTTATGTAAAAGAAAAGGGGTAGGATTAAATAAGCTCTCCTTCTTCCTACTCCTTTTCGAACATGTTGAAAAGAGAAACTGGAGATTGTGATGTATCATGTTGTATGCTTGCATGTTCAAAATAAACTCAAACTCAACTCAACTCAAGAAAATGTTTTTAATGTATTTATCTTATTTTATTTTATTAATTAAAAAAAAGTACCTTATCTTCACCATACCTGGTTGTCCAAATTAGGCATAATAATGTGTTAATTCCACGATTGTATATATCGGTTGATATCGGTATCGGTAATTAAAGAGCTGGACAATATCGGAATATCGGCAAAAAGCCATTATCGGACATCCCTACTTACAAATGGAGGGGATGCTTTCAACTAAAATGTTATCCTTGTAACTTAAAGCATAACAATTAGCCGGGGACAGTTCATATATTAGACACTCTTAGGTAGTCAACATTTCATAAACAGCTACAAACGCAATATTCAATCAAAACAGAGCATTATTGTCTTTGTTAAATCAGAATTTGTAATCTTTTGAAGATTGCCCAGGGGCTTTTATACCTAATAAGATGGGCAATAATGAACTTGGAGGCACACAAAATCATGAATGGGGATGTAGTAAAAAAAAACATAAATAAATCACGGCCATGGTGTCGTACGGGTCGAGGGGGTGGTGCGGGAACTAGAACAACAATGGGGCCTTCTAAGTGCTGACACGCCGCTCTCTTGAGAGTCCTGCTTGTGCTTGGTGGTGAAGGGGTTTTGATGAAAAATGACCCATTGTCTCTGTCATGTCATCCTGCAGCTTGTGAGCGTGAGCAGTGCAACAATGCCTTTGGGCGCCTGCCCTGCAGGATGCCCGGCCATAGAACCGACAAGGCTCCATCCACGTGGACAGGTAGGTTCGATACTAAACTTTAAATGGCTTTTAGACCGTACGTTGCCTCCATTATAAACGTGTGCCAGAGTGCTTTGCACAGTATCTCGCTGTGCTATTTGTTTACATAGTTACAGTTTAATGTCTGCGTGTGTTTTCATACTGTCTTTAGGTCGGTGCTCCTGGACCTTTGTCGCCCCAGCAGCTCAGCAGGGTACCTGACAGGTCATTGTCCTTGCTGTCCCTTTTTATATGTCTCTGTCAGGAGGGACAGAAAAAAATAAAGTCAGGTCAGTGAACATTTTTTAAGCTTCGGTTTAACATATTTGGTCGTACATTAATACACTGAGATAATTTAGTGGAAATATTAACTTGCAGTAGAACTTTTGTAAATGATATTGTGAATGAGGAAACTGACTTTTTGTATTTTTATATAATAATCAGTATAATGCTTCCTTCCAACCATAAATATGCTATATATAATATTTATTTCCTAAATTGTAAATATTGTCATTATTAAACATAATTCTAGCTACATTTACATACTTAAATGTTAGTTTTCACATATACAGTATTACCTCCTAACAACTAATGTAAACACACTTTTGACAACACTGAATGCTGAAAACATTTCTTTATTTTATTCTTTTTTTTTTATACTTTCACAAATATTTTAAGACTGATATTTTTCCTTAAAAATAGAATGCTTCAGAGTAATTAAAAAATGATTTATTTTTTTAGATACATTTAACATACCAAACAACAAACAATGCTTACCTTCACAAATCAAATTCATATTTGTGTATTTATTTATGATTGTATTACACATAGTCCATCCATCCATTCATTTTCTACCGCTTGTCCCTTTCGGGGTCGAGGGGGGTGCTGGAGCCTATCTCAGCTGCATTTGGGTGGAAGGCGGGGTACACCCTGGACAAGTCGCCACCTCATTGCGGGGCCAACACAGATAGTCCTAATACAAATAGTGCTTAACGCCATTTAATTAAAAGCATATTTATATATTACACACTTTAGTATGGGGAGCATATTCACCATTAATTAGTTGCTTATTAAAGTAACAAAGACTTAATATAGAGTTATTTGGACACTAGGGGAACATATAAGGGTTAGGGTTACTAATAAGCAATAATTCTGAGGTTATTGAGGGAAGATTCTTAGTTACTGGTTGTATAATAAGGCCATGCAGAGTAAGGTATTAATAAGTACTTAATAATGACTAATTAAGAGCCAATATGTTACTCATTTGCATGATAATAAGCAACCAATTAATGGTGAAAATGTGTTCCCCATACCAAAATGTTACCTACAACTATTTTAGGTTCAAATGTATTTTTTGTGAATGAAACAGGGAGACTCTCAAATAAATCTAGTGCCATCTAGCGGTCTTGCAAAAAGCTGCAAGTATTTCCCTTTGTTTCTTTTTACTTTTTATTATGACATAGTGTATAGGTGTTTTTGTTCACTTAATGTCCACACAATAAATGCAACCTTGATAACCTCACTGTGTGACCTTGAACGTATTGGCTCATGTGAATTATTAACCTCAAACATGACTTTCAACCCAGCCGATGACCTTCTCCTATCAGCTCCTTATGCGTTATCTGCTAACGAGAAACCAATATAATGTGCGCATTTGAACTGTCGTTGCATGAGTAAGTGCGGGGGAGAGGGTGCTGTTCTCGGCCATGGGCCCCCACAGCACCCCCTGCAGTCTTGGTAGCTCTGTGAGTTGGACTGAGGCGTCGGCAGCAGGAAGGGAGGATGCACAAGTTAACATTTGTCTTGTACTGCAAGTGACCCTGACGAGGTCTGCCGCTCCTCCGGGCGTGCCCCCTGCTCAGCCCGTGACATAGCCGGTTAAGACAAGATAATGTCAAAGATGAAGCCCCCCACCACCCCCTTCTACCACCACCAGCCCTCCTCAGCTCTCTGCAGGCAAAGCTGTGTTATTGTCTTCATTTGTACGGCATCTTGTGTGTCAGGTTTTGGTGCCCTGATGGGACAACTTCATTCGCTGGCGGGAGTTCAAGTAATCATGTATACAAAACAACGCTCTGTTTGTCATGCACGTGTGATATGTATCTACAATTGTGCATTCCAAGGTAAACCATGTTTAATTTTGTTATTAAGATACGTCGACCCACTCACGTAGCTTGCATGTAACCAAAATATTAGGAATACCTCTCGGTGTGATGCAGTGTAAACTACAACCCCTATAATAAACATATACATAAGCTAATACACCCCGTAGCAGGGGTGTGTGAACGTTTTATCTACTGAAAGTCACACACTTAAAATCCTGCAGGGGTCATTTTGATATTTTTCAATTTCAAAACGAATAATATAAATACAATTTTTTTTTTTTTAAACCTGTCTGCACAAGAGCTTTGTTAAGTTAAGGTTAAATACCAATGATTGTCACACACACACTAGGTGTGGCGAAATTATTCACTGCATTTGACCCATCACCCCCTCCCAGGGGGTGTGGGAGGTGAGGGGAGCAGTGGGCAGCAGCGGTGGCCGCGCCCGGGAATCATTTTTGGTGATTTAACCCCCAATTCAAACCCTTGATGCTGAGTGCCAAGCAGGGAGGGTAAAAACTGATTTTGAAGGAAAAAAA
>NC_084566.2:22189124-22279124 GCF_033978685.3 Nerophis lumbriciformis | reverse complement strand
CTTAGCAGCTGATAAAAGGCCAAACGCGAAATGGCGTACCCTACAGACACACATACACGCAAACACACACTCATGCACGCACACACGGAAGCACTTACAAACACACACACACACACACACACACACACACACACACACACACACACACACACACACACACACACAGTGCACATGTACTGCAAGCTACTGAAAATATACTAAATAGTGACTGAATCATCAAATTCTGAAATCAGAGCTTTTCCTCCTGTCACTCACATACTGTATAAACGCCAGAGACCTTCAGCGATAAAGTGAATTATTTTTTAATTATATTTATATAGCGCTTTTCTATAGTGACTCAAAGCGCTTTACATAGTGAAACCCATTATCTAAGTTACTTTTTTTTTTTTTTTTTTTTTTTAAACCAGTGTGGGTGGCACTGGGAGCAAGTGGGTGAAGTGTCTTGCCCAAGGACACAACAGCTGTGACTAGGATGGCGGGGGATCAGACCTAGAACCCTCAGGTTGCTGGCACGGCCACTCAACCAACCGAGCTACGCTGCCCCTATATATACTGTATATAGCAGCCACAGTGCCTAATTTTTCCCCGAAAACTAGTTCTTCTGCTCTTGAACCACACAAAAAGGTGAACATTCTCAAACGTGAAATTGACTTAAGTAAGATTGGCTGAAAAAACATGGCCACCATCAGAAAAAACGTTTTTGCAGGGCTTAGCAAGTACCGGTAATTTTCCATTCGTCTCACGACCGTACAAACCCCGTTTCCATATGAGTTGGGAAATTGTGTTAGATGTAAATATAAACGGAATACAATGATTTGCAAATCATTTTCAATCCATATTCAGTTGAATATGCTACAAAGACAACATATTTGATGTTCAAACTGATAAACTTTTTTTTTGTGTGCAAATAATCATTAACTTTAGAATTTGATGCCAGCAACACGTGACGAAGAAGTTGGGAAAGGTGGCAATAAATACTGATAAAGTTGAGGAATGCTCATCAAACACTTATTTGGAACATCCCACAGGTGAACAGGCAAATTGGGAACAGGTGGGTGCCATGATTGGGTATAAATGTAGATTCCATGAAATGCTCAGTCATTCACAAGAAAGGATGGGGGGAGGGTCACCACTTTGTCAACAAATGCGTGAGCAAATTGTTGAACAGTTTAAGAAAAACCTTTCTCAACCAGCTTTTGCAAGGAATTTAGGGATTTCACCATCTACGGTCCATAATATCATCAAAGGGTTCAGAGAATTTGGAGAAATCACTGCACGTAAGCAGCTAAGCCCGTGACCTCCGATCCCTCAGGCTGTACTGCATCAACAAGCGACTTTAGTGTGTAAAGGATATCACCACATGGGCTCAGGAACACTTCAGAAACCCACTGTCAGTAACTACAGTTGGTCGCTACATCTGTACGTGCAAGTTAAAACTCTCCTATGCAAGGCGAAAACCGTTTATCAACAACACCCAGAAACGCCGTCGGCTTCGCTGGGCCTGAGCTCATCTAAGATGGACTGATACAAAGTGGAAAAGTGATCTGTGGTCTGACGAGTCCACATTTCAAATTTTTTTTCGAAACTGTGGACGTCGTGTCCTCCGGACCAAAGAGGAAAAGAACCATCCGGATTGTTATAGGCGCAAAGTTGAAAAGCCAGCATCTGTGATGGTATGGGGGTGTATTAGTGCCCAAGACATGGGTAACTTACACATCTGTGAAGGCACCATTAATGCTGAAAGGTACATACAGGTTTTGGAGCAACATATGTTGCCATCCAAACAGCGTTACCATGGACGCCCCTGCTTATTTCAGCAAGACAATGCCAAGCCATGTGTTACATCAACGTGGCTTCATAGTAAAAGAGTGCGGGTCTGGCCTGCCTGTAGTCCAGACCTGTCTCCCATTGAAAATGTGTGGCGCATTATGAAGCCTAAAATACCACAACGGAGACCCCCGGACTGTTGAACAACTTAAGCTGTACATCAAGCAAGAATGGGAAAGAATTCCACCTGAGAGGCTTAAAAAATGTGTCTCCTCAGTTCCCAAACGTTTACTGAGTGTTGTTAAAATTAAAGGCAATGTAACACAGTGGTGAACATGCCTTTTCCCAACTACTTTGGCACGTCTTGCAGCCACAAAATTCTAAGTTAATTATTAAGTTTATAAGTTTGAACATCAAATATCTTGTCTTTGTAGTGCATTCAACTGAATATGGGTTGAAACGAATTTGGAAATCATTGTATTCCGTTTATATTTACATCTTACACAATTTCCCAACTCATATGGAAACGGGGTTTGTAGAACTTTAAGGACAATTTGCATTGAATGCCTGTTATCATGTCACCCAGAGCATTTTAACCACAACAACCAGTAGGGAGCGCCATAAGTAAGCCATTAATCACCACTGCCTTGTACTTGCCAGACCTCCCTGTACTAATTGCAGAAATTGGATTGCTACAGTTTCAAACCGTCATATAGGGGGGGTAAGGTGACGACAGTTCTAAAGGCCCACAGCCCACTAGGGCCCACACTGCCACACACACAGGCAATAAATGGGGTAGAGGGCCCACACCGATATTCTTTCAGGGGGCCCAGAATTCCTAGCAATTACACTGCTAACAAGGCGTTTTCTTTTTCCTGAGAAAAAAAGAGCAGGTTGTATTATGACACGGGCATGGTGGTTCCCGCTGTTTTTTTTATTTTTTATTTTTTTAACTTTATAGCAGTGGCACGCACACGCAAAAAGCAAGTAGCCTGCCTCTCATAGGAGCGGCGGCTGAGGGAGTTTGCCGGCATCCACCTTGAGGCTTTTCATCTCAGTCGCTTCAGTGGAGTCGGGCCTTAGTCAAAATGGCACGGGACACTCTGGGCCCGGGGGCCCGATAGGCTGGGCTGAGAAGCGAGGAGCGAGATGAACAAATGAGATGGGACTGCCACCACTCTCAGGCTGCCTATGGGATAACTCCCCCCACCACCCACCACCCACCACCCACCACCGCCATAGCCCAGCCACAGCACTTTTAATGACAGCGCCACACAGCACAGGCGGCAAAGGAGGAGTTGCATGTTTTCGTTCTGGTGTCTTGTGTCACTCTTTTCTCCGAGGGGGGGCATATCCGAGTCACATGGGGGCAGCTCGGCCTGTTACATAAACACGGACCTCCACAGCCCCGCAGTCTGCTCGCATCAACTTTTTGCCGTTTGGCTTAAAAAAAACAAAAAAATACGGCAATGACATTAGTCTCGGCCAAGGAGAGTTGGCGGCGTCTTCACTCAACTACAACCCTCATAGCTCTCACTGACCTCGTAAAAGGTGAACACGTTATTTCTCTTTTAAAATTACACTCCCGCTGCAAAATAAACCTTCTGTGTTTTCCATTTACCACCTAAAATAAGCTTATGAATATTAAACAACGTGCTTTGGCTGTCACATTATATCAGACCTTGGAACTGGAGCCGGACAGCAATGTCAAAGCAGTCTTACAGGAGAATACAGCACTCTTTTTTTTTTTGTCTGGGCTGAGGGCGCTTCAATCAATAGTTATCAGCATGAACCACGCTATCCCAAAGCTAGAAAAGTCCGCATTATCGGAGGACGTGAGGGGCAACCGTCGCTTTAAAAAGCAAACAACAAACACTTGTCATATTGGTTGGAGTAATGGGCCACTGGGGTTTTGGTTTCAAGCCTTGTGCTGTTTAGTGAACACTGACTGGTCACAACATGAGTACACCAGAGACATGCACATTTTCTTTTAGTTAAAACTAAAGTGGAAATAACTTCACACATTTTTTTCTCAAAATTGTATAATAAATATTTGTATTTTTTTTTAAATACATTTGCATTTGTTTTAAAAAGTTTACATAAATCATTTTGTAGAATCCATACATTGTCATGTAATACAACTAATGAATCAATAATTGATCTTATTTAATCATATTAAGTATAGCAGTGACAGATATATATTTTTCCAAATTATTTTCTGTTCAAAATGGTCACTTTTATAATGTTTCTATATTTTCATGACTGTTTACATTGTAGATTGTCACTGAAGGCATCAAAACTATGAATTAACACATGTGGAGTTAAAAAAGGTGAAATAACTGAAAACATGTTTTATATTCTAGTTTCTTCAAAATAGCCACCCTTAGCTCTGATTACTTTTTCGCACACTCTTGGCATTCTCTTGATGAGCTTCAAGAAGTAGTCACCTGAAATGGTTTTCACTTCACAGGCGTGCTTGAAGCTCATCGAGAGAATGCCAAGAGTGTGCAAAGCAGTAATCAGAGCAAAGGGTGGCTATTTTGAAGAAACTAGAATACAAAATGTGTTTTCAGTTATTTCACCTTTTTTAGTTAAGTACATAACTCCACATGTGTTCATTCATAGTTTTGATGCCTTCAGTGACAATCTACAATGTAAATAGTCATGAAAATAAAGAAAACACATTGAATGAGAAGGTGTGTTTTGGCCTGTACAAATACATATATATATATTTATATATATATATATATATATATACACAAATACATATATATATATATATATATATATATATATATATATATATATATGAGATGTTTGGAATATATAAATTGCAAAAAATATTTTGATCCTATTCAATAATTGTTTTTACATTTTATGATAGCAGAGTGGTATTTGTGCATCACAATTACATATTTGTAATTTCACTTTTTTCTTACGTTTGACCGATTATTTCATTGACAAGTATGCAATGTATTTTATTTTATTTAATAGTTTTTCAATTAATCATATACAGTCGTGGTCAAAAGTTGACATACACTTGTGAAGGACATAATGTCATGGCTGTCTTGAGTTTCCAATCATTTCTACAACTCTTATTTTTTTTGTGATAGAGTGATTGGAGCACATACTTGTTGGTCACAAAAAAACATTCATGAAGTTTGATTCTTTTATGAATGTATTATGGGTCTACTGAAAATGTGACCAAATTTGCTGGGTCAACATAAATTATCAACTTTGGTGATGTAGAAAAGATACAATCAAATCAAATTAGCTTCATGGCATGGCCTCTTAACTTCATGTGAGTGATTATGATTGACGACACCTGTTGACTTCTCTGAGCCCATTTAAATAGGGCTCATATGATGCAGTCATTAGACTCGGTTAAAAACGCGACAATGGGAAAGTCAAAGGAACTCAGCACAGATCTGAAAAAACGAATCATTGACTTGAACAAGTCAGGAAAGTCACTTGGAGCCGTTTCAAAGCAGCTTAAGGCCCCAAGAGCAACTGTGCAGATAATTGTTCGTAAGTATAAAGTGCATGGCACAGTTTTTTCACTGCCATGATCAGGAAGAAAACGCAAGCTATTACCTGCTGCTGAGAGAAAATTGGTCAGGATGATCAAGAGTCAACCGAGAACCACCGAAAAGCAGGTCTGCAATGAATTGGAAGCTGCTGGAACACAGGTGTCAGTGTCAACAGTCAAGCGTGTTTTGCATCGCCATGGACTGAGAGGCTAACATGCAAGAAGGAAGTCATTGCTCCAGAAGCGACACCTTAAGGCTTGTCTAAAGTTTGTTGCTGATCACATAGACAAAGAGTTCTGTGGTCAGATGAAACAAAAATACCCAGCAATGTGTTTGGAGGAGAAAAGGTGAGGCCTTTAATCCCAGAAACGCCAGGCCTACCATCAAGCATGGTGGTGGTAATATTATGCTCTGGGCCTGTTTTGCTGCCAATGGATTTCTTCAGGACAACTTAAAATGATCAGCCCAGAGGTTGGGTCTTGGGCGCAGTTGGGTGTTCCAACAGGACAATGACCCCAAACACACGTCAAAAGTGCTAAAGGAATGGCTAAATCAGGCTAGTATTAAGGTTTTAGAATGGCCAAAGTGCCCCATTGAGAACATGTGGAAAATGCTGAAGAAACAAGTCCATGTCAGAAAACCAACAAATGTAGCTGAACTGTACCAATTTTGTCAAGAGGAGTGGTCAAAAATTCAACCAGAAGCTTGTGGATGGCTATCAAAAGCGCTACATTGCAGTGAGACTTGCCATGGGACATGTAACTAAATATTAACATTGCTGTATGTCAGTGATGTGCGGTCATTAGAGGCAGGTGAGGCGGGGCCTCACCTGCCATCATGGAAAGAAAAAAAATGTAAAAAGAAAAAAAAATAATTAAATTGTTATATGTATCCAGTGATTATACTATAAAGTTATTTTCCATTTAACTTCACCAGTTTTAGATTATTTTTATTCAAAATCGCTGAATTTTCACATTTGCCGTTCAAATACTGAGAAGAGACGGTGCGGTGAACAGCAGCCAGTTGAGGCACGTCACTCAATTGTGCCTCAACATGGATTGCGCAATGACTCGGCTAACTGCTGGCCTGCTGTGCAGTGAGACCGTATTGCTATATGAATTATATTATACATTTCCATAGTTTAGTTAGCTGAGGTATATAATGTACAGTGTATTTTGTCAACAACTGTATGTGTGTAAAGTATTTCTTGTGCTGAGCAATCATAAAACTGCTGCGAAGACGTACTGTGTGAGGCTCGCGTAACCCCGCCTCCTTGTGCCGGTTAAGGCACCTTCGCCGCAGACTGCACCCCCCGACGGGAGCGCCACACCAACCAAAGCCCACACCCAAACCCTCCACGTGCAAGACCGAATCCACCCAAAAAAAGTCACTTAACAAGAAGCCAAAAAGTGCAAAAACAACAATGCTCGCGCCGGAGGAGCCGTGAACGACTGCAGGGACACAACATTAGGTACACCTGCAGACTGCAGCACGGATTTCATATTTCATTCATTCACAACTCCTCCAACACCAACACCACTGTTCCCGCACTTATACGTAAAGGTAAGACCATAATAACGCTTTTTTATTATTAAATGTGCTTTTTTGTGTGCTACAGTTTGTATGTGTAAAGTTAAAGTTAAGTTAAAGTAGCAATGATTGTCACACACACACTAGGTGTGGTGAAATTTGTCCTCTGCATTTGACCCATCCCTTGATCACCCCCTGGGATGTGAGGGGAGCAGTGGGCAGCAGCGGCGCCGCGCCCGGGAATAATTGTTGGTATTCAACCCCCAATTCCAACCCTTGATGCTGAGTGCCAAGCAGGGAAGAATGCTGGTATGAGCTTTTAAACATAACCCGTTAACTGCTGCCAATCAAATGGTGAATAAGATACTCTTTAGGGTTCATATGTTTGTAAATCTGACTGTGATGAAGTCAGTGCCTCACCAGCCATCAACCTCACCGCACGTCACTGCTGTATGTATACTTTTGACACAGCAGATTTGGTCACATTTTCAGTAGACCCATAATAAATTCATAAAAGAACCAAACTTCATGAATGTTTTTTGTGACAAACAAGTATGTGCTCCAATCACTCTATCACAAAAAAATAAGAGTTGTAGAAATTACTGGAAACTCAAGACAGCCATGACATTATGTTCATTGCAAGTGTATGTAAACTTTTGACCACGACTGTATATATATTTGTATATTCCGATCAATATTAGACAATGATGCTGCATGTTTTATGGTAAATTAGGTTGAAAACGTTGAGGGTGAAGCCTGTTCTTCTCCGTTACTGCTATCTTAGGAAAATCTGAGCATGTCAGTATCACTTTTCATTAGATCACTGCGACTTGCAAGTGCTAATTGTCCATCAGAGGCAGCCACTTCCATTCACTGTCTAGGAACGCTCACTCAAAGTGACGTTCTAGAACGCCCCCGATGTTAACTTATCAGCCATCTTTTGTGGGACCATCTGTGTGCTTGGAGGAGGGAGAGATTTCGCAAAGAGAGGAATGCATTTAAAGTTAGAGTTTGAAAAAATGAGAGAGAAAAAAAAAAAAAATATATATATATATATATATATATATATATATATATATATATTTGATATATATATATCCATCCCAACACGTGCTTATTTGTCCCTGCGGGATTGCACATGTCCAAATCCTGAATGCTCGCTTCAGCAGCATCCCCTATCTTCTCACCAGGGGTGCTGGCTACGCCACATCTCCTCCGTCACATGGAGAGGGAAGGCTGGGGGGGCCAGGCCTCTGGAAGAAGAGGAGTCCTGCAGGCCCATATGGCTTTTTTTGCACAGTGAACACTACTCCAACAGAAATGCATCTCTTTTCTCTAAGCTTTAATATCCTTTCTAATAGGATGTACCCCCCGCCATCATTGAGGTTATACCATTCTTACAGTATGCTCACTACGCGATGACAGCCAGATATGTTTGAGTAACACAAGCCAGACACTAAACCATCTATTTATCATCTATTAAACGTTTTGAAAGATCCCTTCCCGAATGTGACAGCAAGACAAGGTACGCTCTATTCAAAAAAGAAGCGTGTGTGCACGTCTGTGACCCATCTCTGTTATCTGTCCATGCTCTTGGATTGGAGATGTAAATATTATGACACTTGATGTGACTCAGCGGATCCGCACTGAATGTTACAAGGTCTCAAATATTCTCAGACTTATTTTTTTATGCTCTCATATACACATGACTAATTGAGAGCAATCTGGAGGCTTGGTGTACGAGAGTTTACTTTGTAGAATTACAAAAAAGTTGAGCTATTCTCGTATATACAATTATAAAATAACATTTGTTGTAAATTGTGAACAAAATAAATAGTATTTCTTACGCAAACAAAGCCCATAAACGTATACTTGCTTTAAAGTGAAGGATCTTGTTACGTTACACATTATTCATTTACGTTAAAGGGGCCTTATTATGCAAAACCAACTTTTCGAACCTATTGGTACCTGCTTCTGTGTATTTGGGATCTGCATAAGTCCCGAAAATGTATAATCAAACTGTGGAAGCATTGCAGAGATATTTATAAAACAATCCTGCCTTCCTTCCTACTTCCTCCAAATGGTCCGTTTGGAATTGTGTTCAAGTGTGACGTTTTGTTAAAGTGTGACATCAGCGGATTATCCATATATGGTAGAAATTTACCCAAACATCCTTGTGCGAGTCAGACAATTTAAATGTATGTAAAAACCGGCTGTGCTACAACATCATGTTGACAATGAAACCCAATGAAAGAAAATGCTCTGTTGTAGTGTCACTACACTAACTGTCAACCTCATCTGAAGTAAAAAGGGCCTTTAACTGTGAGGAAGTCCCTCCGAGTGTGTGCAAAGATTAGTTCTGCTTCACAAAAAGATGGATTTTTCTAAATAAAATACATTAAATGGCGGGCTTGGTTACTACTATTTATGGCAATGGAGGAGAAAATAAGTAATAACAGTAGATTAGAAATGTGTGAATGATGCATTACAATTGTTTGCTCGAGTTGTTGTGTAGCTAGCTTATCCTTCTAATGTAAGACAAGTGCGTCACCGCCCTCCAGCAAAAAAAAGAATGGTTTTCCTAAAAACTACTTTTAATTGGATCAGTGCCTACTGTCTTTGGGCAATGGACCAGTTAGTAATACAATCCAATATTACGTTCTCGATGAAGTAGACCGTAGCATAGCTAACTGTATAGCCGGGTCGGGCCTCTATTGTTTACAAGGTTTCGAAGTAGCCATGCAGTGAACGTATTAATATGATATAGAATAGAAAAGCATTTTATGGTCAATATACATATGTATACACCCAGGATTTAGCACTGGAGAGATAATGACTCTGTAAAAGTTTAACCTTCGCATAGAGTACCGAATTTGTAGCCGGGCTTCTTTACTTTATGGAGTAAATTGTGCACAAATTGAGAACAGGAAGTGAACAAAGGTTTTATAATTGCTATGAAATGGAAAAGGGGTAGAATTAGATAAACTCTTCTTCTTCCTACTCCTTTTCGAACAAGTTGAAAAGAGAAACTGGAAATTGTGATCCATCACGTTGTGATTGTATGCATGTTTGAAATAAACTCAAACCATAATTTAAGGTAAAAACATAAAAGTAGAAACAATCATAATTCAAATTAAAATCAAGGAGTGTGGATAAATAATTTTGGTTGTCATATGCAGAACTGAATAGGAGTCTTTCATCCTGGGTTTGAACATTGCCAACTTTAAGGCCTGTGTAACATCTTCAGGAAAGACTATTCCAGATTTTAGGAGCATGAAACTGAAACTCAGCCTCACCATGTTTGGTCCTGAGTCTGGGCACCAGCAGGAGACCACTCCCCATGAAACTAGGTATATGCAGGAATAATACTGGTTAATTTTAAAAACGAAAAAATCTTTGAAAACGTTCTGACAATGTTCCGGTTTTCTTGTTAAGGTAAGACTTCAACAACTTCATTTTTGTAATAGTATGACTGTTGGATGGGAAGCATCGGTGCACAGCCATTTTCAGATCTCTCCAAAGATATTCAATCGCATTCAAGTCTGGGCCCTGGCTGGGCCACTCAAGGACATTTACAGAGTTGTCCTGAAGCCATTCCTTGGATATCTTGGCTGTGTGCTTAGGTCGTTGTCCTGCTGAGAGATGAACCGTTGCCCCAGTCTGGGTTCAAGAGCGCTCTGGAGCAAGTATTCATCCAGGATGTCTCAGTACATTGCTGCATTCATCTTTCCCTCTAGCCTGACCACTAACCTATTTATCATCAACCATCTGGAATGGATTGATGCTGTCTTTAAGTTATAGTGTAGTGGTATTTTTAATTAAATCAAGCTCATGATGCAGTAAGTTGAATGATGCAAACACGTTTGTTACTGGATACTTTCTAATACACTTCTGCCTCGGAGACTTTGTATCCGTAATATGCAACTATAATTATTTGATACTCGTTTATTTTTTTTGGGGAGAAAAACATCATTTTTACTGGCAAAAGTTCCAACTTTTTTCTTTTAAATTACCACTTTACTGAGATAACATCCTGTGTACAGTCTCTGAGACATATTATTTCTTCTTGTGATATTACAAATGTCTTTATTTTTGTAATATTCTGACTTTTCCTCATAATATGACTTTTCTTGTAACATCAAATGATATTCCTTACTATAATGTTACATATTTGAATTACCGTATTTTCCCGACCATTGGGCGCACCGGATTATAAGGCGCACTGCCGACGAATGGTCTATTTTCTTTTTCTTTTTTCATATATAAGGCGCACCGGATTGTAAAGCGCATTAAAGGAGTCATATTATTATTATTTTTCTTCTCAATGTAAAACACTTCCTTGTGGTCTACATAACATGTAATGTTGGTTCTTTGGTCAAAATGTTGCATAGATGATGTTTTACAGATCATTTTCAAGCCGCTTTCTGACAGTCGCTTTCGGATGCGCCGTTTTGTGGGCGGTCTTATTTACGTGGCTCACCTTCAGCAGCGTCTTCTCGTGGAAGAAGTGTCAAAAGATGGAGCTAACTGTTTTAATGACATTCAGACTTTACTTAAATCAATAACGGAGCAGCATCTCCTCATCCGTGGCTAACTAGTGCAATAACAACGCCGGAAATGTGTCCTGTGAAAAACCGTCCAACTGGAACTCTCTAATAACTAAAGTTCCTTGGGTGAATTATGTAAACTCACTATACCGGTATATTTTAGCGCTTTCATGGCGAGTTTACTGACAGATATAAGTTAGAACTTTACGCTACTTTATATTAGAAATGGTAACAGCGGAGGATGAATGTCCCATAACAAGAAGATACAGAAAACGAAGAAGCTTATTGACTACGGTGTCTGCACGGACTACGACGTTGGACGCGCATACATTTTCAGGACTTATGCAGATCCCAAATACAGATCAGCAGGTACCAGAAAGTAAGAAAAGTTGCTTTTGCATAATATTGCGAAACAAAACGCGAGATAATATGTCTTACCTTATACACACATATGTTTAATGCGCGGACAATCCATCAAGCGGTGCGGCTTTATAGCTTACCAAAGTTGTACTACAACATTTTGATAGATTTTGGAGCGCAGTGTGTAATGTGCTATATTTTCAATAGAACATATACAATTGCTGTGTTGTTTACTTGAGTAATATTGCAGTCTACACATATCTCTTATGTTTGACTGCCATCTACTGGTCACACTTCACCATGTACCAAATAAAATAGCTTCAAGGTCGGTAAGCAAAACCAGAATTATTCCGTACATTAGGCGCACCGGGTCATAAGGCACACTGCCGAGTTTTGAGAGAAAAAAAAAGATCTTAAGTGCGCCTTATAGTCCGGAAAATACGGTATTATTCTTTTTCCTCAGATAATTACTATGTATTTATTTCACAGGCCTTTACGCATTTTTTATTGAAAGGCAACTTTCTTCTCATAACATTACGATGGTATTCTTTCAATGTGTGTGAATGTGAATGTTGTCTGTCTATCTGTGTTGGCCCTGCGACGAGGTGGCGACTTGTCCATGGTGTACCCCGCCTTCCGCCCGAATGCAGCTGGGATAGGCTCCAGCGCACTCCGCAACCCCGAAAGGGACAAGTGGTAGAAAATGGATGGATGAATGGATGGATCTTTCAATGTTAGAACCTTTTTGTCATTATACATTTGTACCTGACTTTTTGTATGACATTTATGTTTTAAAATTTTCCCCTCTCAACATTCTTATTAACATTTTTAGTGTTGAAATATGACATTTTAGTCATATCACTTTCTTTTTGTCATATCTTACATTCATTCTCAATGAAATGCAACTTTCTTAATATCATATTACAATCTCTTTTATTGTGGTTGTTAAATGAATAGCTCTAATAAAAACACAGCATTATTATCTTTGTAAATGCAGATTTTGGATGGACCTAATAGGCGGTTGTAGTCAATGTTGTGTCTAGAATGCATATGTAGGCAGAGGAGGTGGTATACTGTACATACGAGTGAAGAAGAAAAAGGGAGAGAGAGAGAGAGAGTCTGTCATCATCTGTTTTAAAAATGTTGCACATGACCGTTGTCTGTGTCAGGATTAACACCCTCCCTCACATTGGTGTTGCTTTTTATTCTGCAGTACGATATCTTCACGTCTGAACCCTTGGATGGGGTCACTTGACAGAGGATTTTTTTTCCCCCCCTGTTCTTTTTTTTTTTTTTTTGAATAAGACTTGCTTCTTGGTCAGATGGCTGCTGTAATACAATCCAGACGCAAGCCACAATGTGAGGCTACAGTCGAGAAAAACGTATAGTTTGATAAGTTCCGTCGTTGTTTTGGGGTTTACGTTGTTTTGGTGCACATCCCTAGGACGGAGGAGGATGGAGGTGGTGTTGTGTGCCATAGTCTTGGCAGGGGATCTAGAAGGGGACCTTCAGGACGGGAAATGCATGTGGAACTTCTTCAGGTGGGTTGTTTTTGGTTGTCATTACCTTCACATCTAAATAAATATAGTTGGGACGCAATGTAGTGTCTTTACCTGAAGTATAATGTCGGCATGTGAGAGAAATTGCGTAGTTGAAAAAAGTGTATTTGTAGAAATGTTGATAGTAAATACAGCAATGATATTGTGTTAAAATCAGCTGTATTTTTCCGGACACACCTGAATTGTATTGGTAAAATTCAGAACATCAAAGTGAGCGGTGTACCTAATATTGTGGTTACCTTATTCAGTAACACGAGCGCGGCAAATTATTAGAAAGAAATCCCACATTTTGGACCCACTAATTGTAATGGATTTCTTTAGAATGTACAGATATACTTAATGATTAATAACAAAATAATTTAACAATAATACAACAATGACAATGTTAATACTATTTTAAATATATTCATGTAATTTTTTTTAATTTAATTTCTGATTTGCTGATCACAATTAAATTGCTTATTTGATGTCAACTTAATTGCATTGTATGAAGTGGGTTTGAATTAGTTCCAAGAGTTCTCTGTTTAAAATGTCATTAGTTCTTTATAAAGATCTACATACTACACCATCAGATTCACTACTAATTTAATTTTAGGGCGTAAATGTCAACTGATGCACTCATTCATTCAAATTTGTGTGAAAACCGCAAAGCAGACCTCATGTCATGCCATCCTGAGGCAGACTTACCCACCTCCATTGGTGCCATCTGTCTCCATTAGGGCTGAAGCCATCCCCAGTGTAAGCAGTGCTGGATCCGGAGGGGGGCTGCGAGGGTTAGGTGGGCCTCACGACAGAGCCTCTCCTGCTACCTCAGATGGCGGGGGATATGGCACATCCCATGCCGGGTCAACACGAACTCAGGTCCCGTGAATGAATGGCTTGACGGGACTGTGGAGATAATTCAGTTATTTTTATCAAAGGTTATGCAGGAGCACCATACCACTTCTTGGCATCAACCAAAGTACGGTAGCTAAAGTGGTCACCGGTAAAAAAAACATAATGTGAGCCATTTTAAAGACCATAAATACTTACTTTGATATTAATTAGTAGTGCATGTGAAAATAAACTAGAAAACCTTTAGAAAACCTATATTGCATAATCGACTTGTCCAGGGTGTACCCCGCCTTCTGCCCAAGTACAGCTGGGATAGGCTCCAGCATCCCCCGTGACCCCGAGAGGGACAAGCGGTAGAAAATGGATGGACGGATGGATATATTGCACAATACAACAGCAACAGAACCAATGTTGTAACAGCGGTAAAGCGCAAACACCGTGGGTTTAAACACACGCAGGTTTCACATCAATAACTTGAATAACGCCACCACCTTTTTTAAGCTCATGCAGAGTTAGCTAAAGTAGCTGGATGCTGACCACACATGATACTTAAAATGTCATCTTGTGGAGTTAATCTTTAAAAAGCTAAGTCAGGTACTGTATGTTGCCTACAGCCACACATGTCAACGCTAATTCGTAAGTTAAAAACGCTGCGGGTTTTTTTGGTTTTTTTTGCTTTTGTAGACAACGCACCAGGAAACTGTGCTTTTTTAAATAGAGGTGTTAGACTTGTATTTGGGGTGTACAAGTGAAACTCCAAAAATTTAATATTGTGCAAAAATCTATTGATTTCTGCAATTCAACTTTAAATGTCAAACTAGTATGTGATATCAACTCATTACATGTAAAGAGAGATATGTGAATATATGTTATACTTTTGTGATACTTTAGTTTTTGAAAACCCCAAATCATCTGAAATGTTCAATTGAAGGTTTTCATAAGATGTTAAGCCATAACGCTGGAGTAAACAAACCTTTGCACGGTATTCTAACTTTTTGAGTTTTACCTGTATGCTATGTTGTAATTTGCTCATGACTGCAAAGAGAGGACCCGGAAAGTTTTTATGTACCAGAACATTCTTTGGCAACTTACACTTTATCATCATGCTAGAACGGTTAATGAACTCCAAATGAACGGAACTGAACCACCTGGTGGAAACATAGAGTTTTAAGAGACTGTGAGGGTTCAGGTTATTGTTTTTTCCAGCATTCTTTTGATATCAATTATTAATATTTACACTACATGAGAGTCAAGCAATTAATCAGTTTCCTTTCCAGTGTTTTGGTATCTTTGGTAACGATATGGTCTGCAGTAGAATTAGAAGATCTGGAGAAAATACAATGACCTGGATGAATGAGAACATCTATACAATATGTTGGTGTTCGTATGAAGAGTCACAATTGGCTAAGGTTAGGGCTAAACATTACTGAGTGGGCAATCAGAGGCAAGATAAGGCGGGTCATCAAAACTAGTAAGCAAAATCATAACAGTCACGCACTCATGTCACATGATGATGAGGGAGTCGGAGACAGAGGGACGCTTCAAGCTGACGACTCCAAAAAAAAAAACATACTTGAAAATGGCAGAGGAATTCTCTCCCCCAGATTAGATTGTTTTCTTTAGTGATGACGATGACGTGCAGGAAACCCACAATATTGCGTATCCTTAGCCATATTTACACACATGTATACGTTTGGGGAAAATGATGCCCAAAACCTTAGTTTTTAGTTGTTTATTCTGTAAACCAAAATCATAACTGCTCTCTCCATCTAAGACAGGCCTGGGCAACTATTTTGACTCGGGGGGCCAAATTTGTCTAGGGGCCGGTCTATCTATTTTTAGGAACACTAATACAAAACTTCACATTAATGTCTGATTGAATGCTAAAAACGTTATGACAGACCGCCTTAAAAACGGAATGAAATGTTTTATTTCTTTACTGAATGAGACACCCAGAATGTACATGAAAACAAAGAATGTGGGATTTACAATACTAACTATGAACGATAAAACACTGAATATTGACAACATATGAACGTCACAACCCCTCTCCATCGACATATTTTACAATCATGCAAAATGCAACAAAAATGCAACAAACACAGCGAAATATGAAGGCGAAGGGTAAAAAAACAAAACACCTGCAATCTGATACATCTGATGTATCACTAAGCTTTAGAACTTTGTTGTAAAAATCTCCTTCCGCATCTGTCCCTGACACCCGCATTTCAGGCTGGCCGCTCTGGAAACACTCTGTGGAAACGCTCCCCACCCACACTGCTTGGTGCCTCGTCTGAGCTGCTGTTACCATAGTAACTAATATATAATTTAAAAGTGCAGATTCCAACCATTGAAATACTTTGTATAGTTAAAGACTTACGGTAATTTGAAAACATCACTGCACATCATAATGGTAGCTACAGTTTCGATCTTAAAGATCTAAAAAATAATATTTGGGAATGTCCGGCGGGCCAGATTGAAAAGCTTAACGGGCTGTATGCGGCCCAGGTCTGATATAAGACGTCCAACACAAATTTAGGAACACACATTAAGGTGAGTTGAGGTCATGAAAAGTTTTACTGCACATAAGCATTACCAACTGTTACCAAACAACACACAAGTCATTGTTGTTGAGTTTCTTTTAAGATATAGGTAGATGCTGTTTTTTTTTACTGTCGGTAAAGCAAATGAATAACATTATCGGGGTGGGCCAAAAAAAAGGCAAACTAAATAAATACAGACAGTGGGGTGTGAGGACCCCTAGAGGTAGTTGTCGGGTGTCCCCAGCTAAATGACAGATAGTTAATAGTAATGGACCCTTGTTTGGTCCATTTGTACACTCTCAGTTCCATTAACATAGATATTATACAAGTGGGCCCATAGATATAAACGTCGTTAAATGTAGCAAGCTACTTTTGCCGTGCCGCTGGGATCAATAAAGTACTTTCTATTGTATTCTATTCTAAAAAACAAAACAAAACACCCATAACCCAACACATCATACAAACCCCGTTTCCATATGAGTTGGGAAATTGTGTTAGATGTAAATATAAACGGAATACTATGATTTGCAAATCCTTTTCAACCCATATTCAATTGAATGCACTACAAAGACAAGATATTTGATGTTCAAACTCATAAACTTTATTTTTTTTTGCAAATAATAATTAACTTAGAATTTCATGGCTGCAACACGTGCCAAAGTAGTTGGGAAAGGGCATGTTCACCACTGTGTTACATGGCCTTTCCTTTTAACAACACTCAGTAAACGTTTGGGAACTGAGGAGACACAGTTTTTAAGCTTCTCAGGTGGAATTCTTTCCCATTCTTGCTTGATGTACAGCTTAAGTTGTTCAACAGTCTAGGGGCCTCCGTTGTGGTATTTTAGGCTTCATAATGCGCCACACATTTTCAATGGGAGACAGGTCTGGACTACAGGCAGGCCAGTCTAGTACCCGCACTCTTTTACTATGAAGCCACGTTGATGTAACACGTGGCTTGGCATTGTCTTGCTGAAATAAGCAGGGGCGTCCATGGTAACGTTGCTTGGATGGCAACATATGTTGCTCCACCTTTCAGCATTAATGGCGCCTTCACAGATGTGTAAGTTACCCATGTCTTGGGCACTAAAACACTCGCATACCATCACAGGTGCTGGCTTTTCAACTTTGCGCCTATAACAATCCGGATGGTTCTTTTCCTCTTTGGTCCGGAGGACACGACGTCCACAGTTTCCAAAAACAATTTGAAATGTGGACTCGTCAGACCACAGAACACTTTTCCACTTTGTATCAGTCCATCTTAGATGAGCTCAGGCCCAGCGAAACCGACGGCGTTTCTGCGTGTTGTTGATAAACGGTTTTTGCCTTGCATAGGAGAGTTTTAACTTGCACTTACAGATGTAGCGACCAACTGTAGTTACTGACAGTGGGTTTCTGAAGTGTTCCTGAGCCCATGTGGTGATATCCTTTACACACTGATGTTGCTTGTTGATGCAGTACAGCCTGAGTGATCGAAGGTCACGGGCTTAGCTGCTTACGTGCAGTGATTTCTCCAGATTCTCTGAACCCTTTGATGATATTACGGACCGTAGATGGTGAAATCCCTAAATTCCTTGCAATAGCTGGTTGAGAAAGGTTTTTCTTAAACTGTTCAACAATTTGCTCACGCATTTGTTTACAAAGTGGTGACCCTCGCCCCATCCTTGTTTGTGAATGACTGAGCATTTCATGGAATCTACTTTTATACCCAATCATGGCACCCACCTGTTCCCAGTTTGCCTGTTCACCTGTGTGATGTTCCAAATAAGTGTTTGATGAGCATTCTTCAACTTTATCAGTATTTATTGCCACCTTTCCCAACTTCTTTGTCACGTGTTGCTGGCATCAAATTCTAAAGTTAATGATTATTTGCAAAAAAATATATGTTTATCAGTTTGAACATCAAATATGTTGTCTTTGTAGCATATTCAACTGAATATGGGTTGAAAATGATTTGCAAATCATTGTATTTCGTTTATATTTACATCTAACACAATTTCCCAACTCATATGGAAACGGGGTTTGTACATTTAATCATGGGGGAACATGACTCGCCGGAACACCAGCCCTTAAATGGTACCCGAACCAATACTTAATAAGGAGAACAACATTTTCTGCTAAAAAACTAAATATTTTAGTTTTAACGCAATTTTGTGACATGCAAGATTGACAAGTTGTTAAGGTCAGAAATGAAGTTTAATAGAGTGGTAGACTCTGTCAGGACTAGGGATGTGCCGATCGATTAGCTACTGATCAGTATCAGCCTATTTTTGAGAAAAAAACATGTGATCGGTCATTGACGAATAATGCCTTTTTGTGATGATCACAAACGGCACTCTTCACTGGCTGACAAGCTAGCAGCTAATTATTTGTCTCCATACACAGTGTGGAGCCGCTCTCCTAAACAGATAATAATCACCTCCATTACAGCAACTAAACTGCATTTCTTAGCATCTTAAGTATCATTATCAAGTATTATTATCGCTGGAGCAGGCATGCTAATGGATAAGCTAACCGCTAAGATAGCGTGAACAACACCAAGATAAAAGTGCTTGGTAAAGTTTAAGAAATGTAGCTGGAACCAGGTTACAGCAGAAAGTAAGCAGCAATTTTAACAGGAAATTAACAAGTAGAATTACAAGAGTTTAGAGCGGGGGTCAGCAACCAGTGGCTCTCGAGCCGCATGCGGCTCTTTAGTGCCGCCCCAGTGGCTCCCTGGAGCATTTTTATAAAGGTTTGAAGATGGAAAAAGATGGGGGGAAAATATTTGTTTTTGTTTTAGTATGTTTTTTGTATGAGGACAAATATGACACTAACCTTGCCAATTGTTAGAAAGCCCGCTGTTTAATATGTTTGTGTGTATGCTTCACTGATGAGAGTAGTTGGTGAACATCGCTTTGTCCTACTAATTTTGGTGGTTCTTGAGCTCACCATATTGTGCTGTGACGCTGTTTGTTTACATGTAAAATCTTCCACTCCTTCTTTGTCTCATTTTGTCCACCAAACGTTTTATACTGTGCGTGAATGCACAAAGGTGCGCTTTGTTGATGTTATTGACTTGTTGGAGTGCCAATCAGGCAAATTTGGCCAGTGCATGACTGCAAGCTAATCAATGCTAACATGCTATTTAGGTTAGCTGTATGTACATATTACATCATTATGCCTCATTTGTAGGTATATTTGAGCTCATTTAATATCCTTTACTTTTATCCTCTTTGCATATAATTTAGTTTTGCATGTCTCATGACACAATATCTTTATGTAATATTGGCTGCATTTCTGATAGTTGTTTGTGTGCCATGTTGTTCCAGACCACAGCAAACATTACTTAGCTTGCCCAAAGATTGTAATAAATCTATTAAAAGAATACAGCCTGCTGTTTTCTTTAACTTGGATACACACATCTGTACCTTTGGCCATTAAAAACCAGTAATTTCGAGAAGTTATCTCACCTTCTGAAAAGTTTTACTAATGTTTTCCAATGTTGTATAAATGTGCAGAATAAATACTGAATTTCAAAATGTTCTGTCAACGAAGATTTGCTTCAGCCTGCAACACATAGTCATTTTGATAGTAGGCTATTGTAGCTAATATAGACACGTACGCCATGTGTTGCCTTCATTATAACACTTATATATGGCTTTTCGTTTTTTGCGGCTCCAGACAGATTTGTTTTTTGTATTTTTGGTCCAATATGGCTCTTTCAACATTTTGGGTTGCCGACCCCTGGTCTAGAGAGAAGATAATATAACAACAACTGTTGATGTGTCAGCATTGTCACAGTCAGCAAACAACATGTAATTCATAAATTGGTGGCGTCGATATGGCTGTGTTGCAATCACATGAAACCCGGAAGTGACCTCCAGGCACTTCCTGTTTTCATGTGATGGTCTATAGAGCCCCGTTAGGCTACTGTTTATTTGCCTGCATCAGTGCAGATTTGGAGGTACTTTGAAAGGTTTAGAAGCAAACATACTGTATAAGCAATCATGAAAATATATTCAAAATGGGATGGAGAGGATTTATACAGGAAAGATAAGTTTGTTTGCATCTGATTTCCTGCTAGAAATGTTAGTCCATCATCTACAATTCACGTCTGCAGTTGTTATTATAGTGCGAAATTCATATTTTGTCTCATTATCTAGCTATAGATGTCTGTTTTTCAGCAACGTTTGCTGGCGATATGATGATTCGGTATATGCTGTTGAGCCTACAAGAGATGTATTCTTCTAGTTTATTAATACTACTAAGGATATTTTCTTGATACTAAAAAATATAACCCAAGAGGCTATAATATAGCCATCTGTGTCAAATAAAGCACCGGGCTTTCCTGCACAACAACAACAAAGTTTTTAATTTCTGTTATGAAAATGGACAAAGAAAATACGGTGGATTAGACGAACAATTACAATATTTGTTACTTGGACTTAACATGACGTTAGTTTATTTGCACAACCAGGTCTTTGTAGTTATATTTAGGCATAGCAACCACCAAATAACAAACTATTGCAATCGCTTGTCCTTTTTTTTACGTTTAGTTCTGCTCTAAAACACTACTAACATAGTAGAGAATAAACTCAATTGCATCACAGAAAGTTTCTCAAACAAATCAAATGTTCAAACATTTTACAAAGTGATCATTGCAGACACAAGCATGGTCTGATTGTATTCCACAAGCTGATAAAAGGGATATTTTTAAGAGTCATTTCCTTCGACGCACTTTCGTTTTTTTCCCCTGACTTTATTTCCTTTATGAGCCACTTCTTTCGGGACTCAACAAAAGCTCTTTCCTATCTCTCGATTTAAACGACTGGAACACCCAAAAACAGAACAGGATTACGGCATTTTCTGCTCAAACTCTACACTCATTCTCACTCGTTTTGCTGTTACGCTCGAGCTGCTTGACCATCATGTAATTAAGCTGCAAAGAAGAAAAACAGACGGGACGTCATATGCAGCCCAGCAATTAAAAGAGTAATATCAGTATACGATCGCTATTAAGAGTTTTTATTTTCTCTAAGTATTTTTGTTGCTAACACGATTGCATTCATCGTGTCTTGTCAAATAGATAGGTGCTATGCTCTTGTGTTCAGTCAAGGTTTTTTGTGTAAGAGAGGTTTCTTACCTGCTACATTCATACACCAGTGTGAGCGGCATTAGGGGCAAGGTGGGTAAAGTGTCTCTCCCAAGGACACAACGGCGGTGACTAGGATGGCGGAAGCTGAAATTGAACCTGGAACCCTCAAGTTGCTGGCACGGCCGCTTTGCCGTCTTAGACACGCTGTGGCGGCCGTGCTTCCGCTTCCAGCTTCAGCCATCACGGCGGTTGTGTCGTTGGGCAAGACACTTCACCCACCTTTCTCCCAGTGCCGCTCACACTGGTGTACATATGTGAATTAATGTAGCAGGTAAGAACCCTCTCTTACACAAAAAACTTTGTCTGAACACAACATTATTATTTTTGTTGCTCTTTTTGTAATTGTTTACACTCGTGGAATAATTCCCTGGACACAGGATAACTTTGACGAAAGAAACCAAAACATTTAAATGAGTAGTAAATAGTAGTTTTTGCTTTTGTGTAGTTATTAAATGGGTTATACTTTTATAGTGCTTTTCTACCTACAAGGCACTCAAAGCGATTTGACACTTTCCACATTCACCCATTCACACACTGATGGCGGGAGCTGCCATGAAAGGCGCTAACCACGACCCATCAGGAGCACGGGTGAAGTGTCTTGCTCAAGAACACAACGGATTTGACTAGGGTGGTAGAAGCCGGGGATCGAACCAGGAACTCTCAGGTTGCTGGCACGACCACTCTCCCAACTGCACTACACCACACCGTCCCCATTATTATCATTATTGTGTTCTATTGACTTTGTTTTGTTCAAACAATTGTTTGTAATAACGGACAATAAGAACTTGTTTAAATATTGTGTTGATATAGTGGAACTGTGTTACCATAAATAAAGGGAGAAATGTACAGTTAATACATGTGATCGGATCGGTATTGCTCTCGGCTGATTTCCCTCATAGATAATCAAAATCAGCAGCATAAAACCTCGATCGGAACATCCCTAGACAGGATGCTAGATTATTGACTTGCAGTAAAATTATTCAGTCTCTCCAGAATTGAATGATTCAACTCTTTTTCCTCTTTCCACAGATTTTAGTTAAAAAGCTTCCAAGAGCAACATGAGCTGGAGCTTCCTCACTCGTCTGCTGGAAGAGATCCACAACCACTCCACCTTTGTGGGCAAAGTGTGGCTGACCGTGCTCATCATCTTCCGCATCGTCCTCACGGCGGTCGGAGGCGAGTCCATCTACTCGGATGAGCAGACCAAGTTCACCTGCAACACTAAGCAGCCCGGCTGCGACAACGTGTGCTACGATGCCTTCGCGCCCCTCTCGCATGTACGCTTCTGGGTTTTCCAGATCATCATGATCTCCACGCCGTCCATCATGTACATGGGCTACGCCATACACAAGATAGCCCGCACTTCGGAGGAGGAGCGGCGCAGGAACCACAGGATCCGCAAAAAGCCTGCTCCTCACTCTAGGTGGAGGGAAAGCCACCATCTGGAGGACATCTTGGAAGGAGATGACGATGCAGAGCCTATGATCTATGAAGACACACTGGAGGGTCAGGAGGTCAAGGCAGAGTTGGGAAACAGCAATTGCAATGAGGCGCCAAAGCACGATGGTCGGCGTAGAATTATGCAAGAGGGGCTGATGCGGATCTACGTTCTTCAACTCATGTCACGAGCGATCTTTGAAATCGCTTTCCTTGCAGGACAGTACCTCCTGTATGGATTCCGAGTTAGTCCTTCATTTGTGTGCAACAGGATCCCCTGTCCACACCGAGTGGACTGTTTCATTTCCAGGCCCACCGAAAAAACAATCTTCTTGATCATCATGTACGTGGTAAGCTGCCTCTGCCTTATGCTTAACGTGTGCGAGATGCTCCACTTGGGAATCGGCACTTTCCGAGACATCCTGCGCCTGAAGAGGAGGCATGGTCGGCGGACCTGCGGCTACCCGTTCTCCCGCAACATTCCCGCCTCCCCTCCCGGGTACAACTTGGTCATTAAGACGGACAAACCCAGCAGGATGCCCAACAGCCTCATCACTCATGAGCAGAACATGGGCAACGTGTCCCAGGAGCAGCAGTGCACCAGCCCGGATGAGAATATCCCTTCAGATCTGGCGAGCCTTCACCGCCACCTGAGGGTTGCCCAGGAGCAGCTGGATATGGCCTTTCAGACGTACCAAACTAAGAACCCTCAGCAGACCTCCAGAACCAGCAGTCCTGTGTCTGGGGGGACTATGATGGAGCAAAACCGAGTCAACACTGTCCAGGAGAAGCAGGGAGCTAGGCCCAAGTCAGCCACAGAGAAGGCTGCTACAATTGTTAAAAACGGAAAAACCTCAGTCTGGATTTAGAAATAAAAGTGTAATTTATTAGCAAAGATCTAAGACTAAGTGACTACACAGTGACACAGCTGGAAGATCTATGGGGTGGACTACAATCAGACAAATACAAAGATTATAGAACATAGCGGACAAACAAAAAATACACAAACTTTTGAGAGTCATCTTTGTTACTGTCTATTGTCCTTTTTGTGCTTTCCACCATTAACGTAGTAGGCCTCACTAGTAACCAGATCTCTAATTGAACTAAATCGTCACCACAGAAACAAGAGCGTTCTGATCTATTTATCTGATCTACCCTTGATTGCTGCTGAACTGGATTTATTGGCTGACTTCTCAGGAAGGATGACTGTTGATTGTTGTTGGGAAAAAAATTATATATTTAATATAAAAGGATAGTATATGGATGTAGTATGGAAAGGTGTTGCTAGACGCAGGTTGAACTGTGAAATATTTTGATAGAGCAACAATCTGTTCCTCTATGTGATTTCCAGCCATTGCATGCTATCCTGTTTATTCCCCAAAATTACTTCTTATAAAGAAGGAAAGCTTCTTTTCTATAATACTGACTTTTTGTTATCTGAAGACGATGCATGCGTTACATAGGTTACAAAAGAAACCCCACCTTTACTGATTAAACTATGCATTTAACTCACGTTTAGGCATGTTACTTCTTTGAAAATGTGTGTTTTAGTATTTTCAAAATAGGTTTTAAGAATTTAATCTTGCCTTTATTGTTCATGAAAGTGCCTTAAACTTTAAAAGACTGTTCTTGTATTTGATTGATGAGAAAATAAAGTTATTCTGAAGCTCTGTGATTCTGTGTTTCGCATCATATTGCAGCAGCGCCCACATATAATGCAAATGTAAACCCTAGTGGTCAAGAGCAGATCAGAGTTTTTTGATTGGTCAGTGCTTTTATCTTCTGGTGGGGTCATGATTGTATCAATGCTTGTTTTGCCATGAACTCTCCTTTATTTTTTTAAACATTTGATATTAGCGCTTCCCCCTCCAATAGGCTCATCACACATAGGAGGGGCCATAGAAGTTGGGTACTAAGTGAGGTGGGCGGCAGCCGAAGGCAGGGCCCTTGGCGGTCTGATCCTCTGAACTGGTGCACAAGGTATAAGTTCCGGCTAGATGTGGTCAGTCTCATTTTGACGCACAGCAAGGGCTCTGGAACCAGTATTCTCAAGAGGGGCTGGATTCTCTTCCACTCTGGCGTTGCCAGCAGTGAGAGGAGATGGACGGGGGTGGAAATACTTGTTGACCCGCGGCTCAGAGCCTGCACGTTGGGAGTTAAACTTAGTGGACGAGAGGGTAGTATTCCCTCCACCTCCAGGTGTGTGGACAAACAACACTCAGGTTGTTTGTGCTTACGCACCAAGCAACAGTTCAGAGTACCCACCCTTTTTGGAGTCCCTCGAGGGAGTACTGGAGAGTTCTCCCTCAGGTGATTGTTCTACTGGGGACTTCATTGACAACGATAGTGAGACCTGGAGAGGCGTGATTGGGAGAAAGAGCCGCCCTGATCTGAACCACACTGGTGTTTTTTTATTGGACTTTTGTGCTCGTCACAGATTGTCCATAACAAACACCATGTTCAAGCATAAGGGTGTCCAAATGTGCACTTGGCACCAGGACAACTTAGGCCGCAGTTCGATGATCGACTTTGTGGTGGTATCATCGGATTTGCGATCTCATGTTTTGGACACTCGGGTGAGGAGAGGGGCAGAGCTTTCAACCAATCACCACATGGTGGTGTGTTGGCTTCGATGGTGGGGGAGGATGCCGGACAGACCTGGCAGGCCCAAACACATAGTAAGGGACTGCTGGGAACATCCTGCAGAGTCTCCCGTCAGAGAGAGTTTCAATTCCCACCTCCGGAAGAACTTCAAACATGTTACGAGGGGAGGCGCTGGACATTGAGTCCGAGTGGACCATGTTCCGTGCCTCTATTGTCGAGGCAGCCGATTGAAGAAGTGGCCGCAAGGTGGTCGGTACCTGCCGTGGCGGTAATCTCAAAACCCGCTGGTGGACATCAACGGTGAGGGATGCTGTCAAGCTGAAGAAGGAGTTCTGTCGGGTCCTTTTGGCTCATGGGACTCCGGGGGCAGCGGACAGCTACCGACAGGCCAAGCCATGTGCGGCTTTGACGGTTGCAGAGGCAACGACTCGGACATGGGAGGAGTTTGGAGAAGCCATGGAGAACGACTTACGGACGGCTTCAAAGCGATTCTGGACCACCATCTTCCGCCTCAGGAGGGTGAAGCAGTGCACTGTCAACACTGTGCTATCCACGTGCTGCTGACGTTGAATGGGGATGTTGTGGATCGGTGGAAGAAATACTTCGAAGACCTCCTCAATCCCACATATATGTCTTAAATGAAGAACCAGGGCCTCGGCACTCTGCAGTGGTCTCTCTTATTTCTGGGGCTGAGGTTGCCGAGGTAGTTAAAAAGTTCCTCGGTGGCATGGCTCCGGGGGTGAATGAGATCAGTCCGGAGTTCCTTTAGGCTGTGGGGCTGTCGTGGTTGTCAAGACTCTGAGCATTGCGTGGACATCAGATTTGGGTTGAAATCCAGTTAGGCAGGATATATTGGCCGTTTTATTTCTTGTTTTATACTACTTTTTTTTTTATTCATTACATTTTAGTAATTTATGGGATTTATTTTGCACTCTTATGAAGGTACTATTGTATTTTTTTTTTTTTTTTTTTTTTTGTCCTGTCCAGCTTCTCAGGCAAGTCATATAGTTGATGTAGATGCCCATGTCGGCTGTTCAGATTTACTTTACAAAAGAGAAGTGTAGGATACTTCTCTTGTTGCCTTATTTGTATTTGACTTTATTAAATGTATTTATATTATCATTTAGTGCAGCCGGGCCGGAGCAGGAGGGGATAGAAAGAGAAAAAAAAAGAAGACAGAGGGGGAAATTGTGGGGACAAGAGGGGGATTAGACAGAGAGGCAAAAACAACAACAGCAAACAACAACAACAACAACAATAGAGCAACATCAGCAAATATGACATGTACAAATATGATGGTAAAAGTAATAGCAAATAAGCAGTTAGCGAAAAATAAAAAATAATACAGAAATGACAATGAGCATTATTACACTACAAATGGATCAATACAAATACCAATAGAAATAGCGCTATTGATAATGAACAATACCAATAATTTACCTTTATTATCAACAATACAGTTGTTTAAATGCAACAATACATATACGTAATGATAACTTGAGATACGAAAGAATGCAGAAAAATGGAGGGGGAGAAAGAGAAGCAACCTACATTAACCTTGTAGATTGTTATAGTCACAATAGGTTAAGCTTTGTCAGTGTGCCATGTGTTACACCCAGTTTACCCTAGGGCAACAACGTTAATATATGTTTGATGAAACGTGATTATGTGCATGAGTGTAAGTATGCATATGTACTTGTATATGTACAGAATGTGTATATGTGTTTGTACAATGAATGTATATGTACAGAATGTGTATATGTGTTTGTACAGTGAATGTATATGTACAGTATGTGTATGTGTATGTTTGTATATTGAATGTGCGTGTGGATGTACGAACATTAGGTAGGTAAATATGTACTGTATTTGTGTATGTATGTGGGAGCGTAGGTACCTATGTACGTATGTGAGCATATGTGAATTTGCATGTACAATACATTCGACTCCCAGAGTGCGTGGGAGCCAGAGCACGGCCCCATCACCCCCGAGAGCCCAACCCACAAACAGGAGGCGTGGTGCCCAGGGAACCAGGGACCACCGCCCCCACGCAGCCAAGCCGGCCAGCGACAGGAACCCCAGAGCCCGACCCACCGTACCGCCCACAAGGGCCAGCAGCAGGCCGCAGACAGACGCACCCGGCAGAGGACAGGGCACGAGAAAAGCAGGGGACAGCCAGACCCCAAGCCAGCGAGAGACCACACCCCACACGGGCAGAAAGGCGAGACGCCCCGCCCGAGGGACCCAGAGACTCCCCGCAACCGGACGGGAAGACCGCCCCCGCCCCACCGGCAACCGGGCCCCCACGAGCCCACCCCCCACCCCCGGGGAGCGCGGCGAGGCCAGCCCCCGGCCACCCCACCCAAACCGGCCGCCGCAGGACCACCCAGGCACAGGGCCACGGGAACCACCCACCCCACCCGCAGGGACCCCAACGATGGAGATGGAACAACCAGCAACCGCCCCGCCGAGCCCCCCCCTGAGGGAGGGGGAAATTAAAAAAATAATATTAATAAAATATATTAAAAAATAAATAAATAAATAGATAAATTAATTAATTAATTAAAAAAAAAAAAAGAATTAAAAGAAGATCACAGACATGCTGACAAACAAGGTCACTACCCCAGCAACTGGCCGACTCGCAGCACCTCGGAATACCTTGCAGCACCAAGCTACCACAATAGACGCAGGGACTAGGCCCAACAGGCCCCAACCAAGACGGGCACCCGGAAGGGATGGACAGCGGGACCCAGGAGCTCCAGACACGCAGTTCGGATGCAGTAGCCTGAGGCGTCGACCCCCGTCTGACAGGCAGGCCCAGAGCGTACCCCCAGAAATATACATACATACATACATATATACATACACATACACACATACACGTATACATACCCACACATACACATATATACATATACATACACATATGTACACATATACATACACATATGTACACATACACATATATAAACATACATACATACACACACATATACATACATATACACAGTTCGTCAGCCCCGACAGCCATCACGCGCGCGCGCTGCCACCAGTCACAACATCAGCCACACCCCTGCACCAGACCCAGCAGCCACGGGCGCCCACACCACAAACAAACGGCAGCAGAAACAGCAGCCGCAATAACCCCAGACAGCCAGCACCAGCCAATCAAATCAAAGCGATCAAAAAAAAACTGCGACCAGCAACCACACGCCACCAGGGCCACGGAGACCAGCCGGCGCCAGCCCGCCGGTCAGCCCGAACGCCAACACGCAAACAAGAGACACCAACAACCCCCCCAACCAAAAGGCCCCCCACCCCAACCCAAACCCGCACAAACACACCACCGCCCAAACAACCGAGACACAGCATCCAGACCAGACACGGGGGCTGCGCCGCCACCACACCAAGTCACCAACAGAGACCCCACAGCGCAAGGTCGGGCCACACGGGCACGGACCCCATCCAACAGGAAGTGAGACTATTGTATTTTATTCATCCTCCCATGGTACAATGTAAATGTGACACAGCGTGCACTTTTTTTTTTTTTTTTTATTGTTTCTTACAGCGCTTTGGCCAACTGGGGTTGTTTTTAAATGACCTGACTTCGTATAAGCGGAAGAAGATGGATGGATGGATGGCTAATATTAACGCGCTCAAAAAAGTAGTACATGTTAGGCGGATCGGTGCGGCGTCTTCAGTAATCCGGACACTGTATCGATCCGTTGTGGTGAAGAAGGAGCTGAGCCAGAAGACAAAGCTCTCAATTTACCGGTCGATCTACGTTCCCATCCTCACCTATGGTCATGAGCTTTGGGTTATGACCGAAAGGACAAGATCACGGGTACAAGCGGCCGAAATGAGTTTCCTCCGCCGGTTGGCGAGGCTCTCCCTTAAAGATAGGGTGAGAAGCTCTGTCATCCGGGAGCAGCTAGAAGTAAAGCCACTGCTCCTCCACATCGAGAGGAGCCAGATGAGGTGGTTCGGGCATCTGGTCAGGATGCCACTCGAACGCCTCCCTAGGGAGGTGTTTAGGGCACTTCCGACCGGTAGGAGGCCACGGGGGAGACCCAGGACACGTTGGGTAGACTATGGCTCCCGGCTGGCCTGGGAACGCCTCGGGATCCCCCGGGAAGAGCTGGACGAAGTGTTTGGGGAGAGGACAGTCTGGGCTGCCCTGCTTAGGCTGCTGCCCCCGCGACCCGACCTCGGATAAGCGGAAGAAGATGGATGGATGCATGGATGCATGGATGGATGGATGGATGGAACTTTCAGCGCTTTAAATTCTTCAAAAGCTTCAGACCTTTCCATAGATATGAAGTTTTAATATATTTGTAATAGGGTTGTACAGTATGCCGGTACAAATAAAGTACCGCGGTACTAAAGAATTAAAATAGGTACTATACTGCCTTCAAAAAATACCGGTACTTTTTTTTTTCCCTTACCGATGTCGTGACATTGCTTGTAATAATATTGGATTAGATTTATGCAGCGCTTTTTCCTAGTGACTCAAAGCGCGCTACCCCTTTTCCACAGCAGCGGTTCCATAGCTTGTTTGGAGTAGGATTTCAGAGCTTTTGTTTTCCATTGCCGCAGCACCAAAAGTTGCCGCCCAATTTTTTTTTTTTTGGTTCAATTTCAGCTCCAAAACAAAGCTGGGGCAGCTTGCTGAACAAACCGCATAATAAGGTGGGTGGAGTTATTTGTCGTAAATGCAGTTGATTCAACTAATTGTTTCCCCTGACACAGCACAAAGCTAACTTTTTGTGTGATTAAAATAGAAACTACACCAAATTTTGGACGCCCGAGGAGACCTGCTGTTTATTTTACATTTGGACACTCACAAAGCCCTGAAAAAAAGAAACAGTGAAGATGAATGTTATATTTCGACCAGCACTATGTCGTGCTGGTCAAATGCATCGCCACCATCAACTGTACCATATTGTGCTGGCAGAATAGTTTCATCGTAAACCTATAAAAAAATATATATATTGTGCAACACTGCTCCTTATAAAGATTGTTAATATTCTGTTTCAATGTTGTGTTTATCTTTTGTAGCAGGAAGCACTGGTGATAAAGAGCAACTATCATCTTCATCTTTGCTACAAGCTCACATCAACAAACATCAAAGTCCACTAAACTCCTGACACACCTGAAGTGCAAGTTCAAACAATGTCATGAAGTGTAACTGCTAGCTGCACTACAGGAAATACCGTATGTGTATTTTTAATGTAAAAAACAAAGCCTCCTAATTAAGAACTGGAAGATTTGATGGAGGAAGAAGACCAACACATACTCAGTGGCCTAGTGGTTAGAGTGTCCGCCCTGAGATCGGTAGGTTGTGAGTTCAAACCCCGGCCGAGTCATACCAAAGACTATAAAAATGGGAGCCATTACCTCCCTGCTTGGCACTCAGCATCAAGGGTTGGAATTGGGGGTTAAATCACCAAAAATGATTCCCGGGCGCGGCCACCGCTGCTGCCCACTGCTCCCCTCACCTCCCAGGGGGTGAAAAAGGTCAAATGCAGAGGACAAATTTCACCACACCTAGTGTGTGTGTGTGACAATCATTGGTACTTTAACTTAACATGGCCAGGAAATCAGGTGATGTTAAAAAGGATTGAGGCTGAAACAGCAGCCATGTCATCTGTCCTCACTCATGTTGTCATGATGAAAAATATTAATAATACTAATAATAATGCTGTCTGTCCTTTGGCATATCATGATGGAGAAACATACCACTAGTGTTAATAATAATAAAGAAACATACTACGACTACTACTACTTATAATATAAATAAACATATTACTACTAATCCTAATAATGATATATGTCCTTAGACATGTTGTCATGTTGGAGAAATCTACTACTACTACTTATAATAATAATAATAATGTTCTCTGTTATGTTGTCATGAATCAGGGTGGAGAAACAGCAGGAGGATTAATGAAGACCAAGTACTGACTCATGAGGAAATCCACAACCAGTTACCTCAGCCACCAGACAAGATATGTAGCATTTAGCACATATTTTATTTATTTCTTTTAGTGCTTGTTTTCTGAAGAATGTGATTAGTGTGCGTTTGCTTTTTTTTTTTTTTTTTTTAAATAAAAGTTGTCAACACTAGAACATGTGTGCTGTGTTTAGGTTGACTTACTTCATTAGAATCCAAATGTAAACTTGTTTTTGCAGCCAGCAAGATCAGGACTTCATGAACATACAGAAAAAAGTTACATGTCAGACATGCCATAAAATGATCTACATGACTGCAAATAAGTTTTGGTGTGGATATAAAACAAACTACAGACAAAACCTTTTTAATGAGCATGTTTGCAGACGCAATGTTCCTGTATTAATTGTGATTTTCACTCATACAACATTCTGGTTAATACAGGAATATTTAAAAAAAAAAGTGTTTCAAAGTGGAATATTTGAGATTAGGTATCGGCACAGGCCAGTACAGTGGAGCAGTGGTTAGTGCTCGTGCCTCACAGTGAGAAGGTCTGGAATTAGACTCCCGGGCTCGGGTTCTTTTTGTGTGGATTTTGCATGTTTTACCTGGGACTGCTAGCCTCCCGGGCCTCCAAAGATGCTGGTCTGTCAATCTGTGTTGGCCCAGCAATGAGGTGGCGACTTGTTCAGGGTGTACTCTGCTCTGCGCCAAAGTGCAGCTGGGATAAGCCTTAAAGTAAGAAGAGAAATCTCTAACCGGTCTTGTTCAAGCAGCATGGTATGTATTTATATGAACAATTGTAAGCTTCATGCACTTTTCAGTTTTATAGTTGTTTTTCAGGTATTCAAATACTCATATGTAAGATAAATATAATAAGATTAGATGGTGACAGTACACTATCATGTTTAATGAGTGTTCATTACCAAATAACACCTAATATGTTTTTCAAGATGGCACCGCTGAAGTGGCTGCCTGTTGCAGTTGCTGTAGCCCGGAGGTCAGCAACCCGCGGCTCTTTAGCGCCACCCTAGTGGCTCCCTGGACCTCTTTCAGAGAAATTTGAAATTTGTATTTGTTTTAATATATTTTCTGTAGGAGAACAAACATGACACAAACCTTCCTAATTGCTACAAATTCCACTGTTTATGTTATTCATGATTCACTGATGAGAGTGTTTGGCAAGCACCGTTTTGTCCTACTAATTTCAGCAATCCTTGAACTCATCGTAGTTTGTATACATGTACAACTTTTTCCGATGCTGCCACAGAAAGTCAGGTTTTATGCCACTCCTTTTTTCTCATTTTGTCCACCAAACGTTTTATGCTGTGCGTGAATGCACAAAGGTGAGCCTTGTTGATTTTATTGATTTGCTGGAGTGCTTATCAGGCATATTTGGTCAATCCATGACTGCAAGCTAATCAATGCTAACATGCTATTTAGGCTAGTTGTATGTACATTTTGCATCATTAAGCCTCGAGTGTAGGTATATTTGAGCTCATTAAATTTCCTTTACTTATGTCCTCTTTGTATTTAATCTATATTTGCATGTCTCATAACACACTATATGTATGCATTATTGGTTGCATTTCTGATAGTTGTTTGTGTGCCATGTTGTTCCAGACTACAGCAAATGTTACCCAGCTTGCAAAGATTGTAATAAATCCATTAAAAGAAGACAGCCTGCCGTTTCTTTAAACTTGGAGACAGAGATCTATACCTTTGGCCATTCTGAGCCAGTCATTTCCAGAAGTTATCTCATCCTGTGAGAAGCCTCCATTTTACTAATGATTTCCAATGCTGCAAAAATGTGTAGAGAAAATTAAAATATAACATTTCTGACAACGAAGATTTGCGTCAGCCTTTGATAGTAGGCTGATATAACTAATATATACACTTAAATCATGTGTTGTCGTCATTATAACACTTATATACGACTTTTAAAATCATTTTGATAATAGGCTAATATAGACACTTACATCATGTGTTGTCTTCATTAAATGGTAAATGGTAAATGGGTTATACTTGTGTAGCGCTTTTCTACCTTCAAAGTACTCAAAGCGCTTTGACACTATTTCCACATTCACCCATTCACACACTGATGGCGGGAGCTGCCATGCAAGGCGCTAACCATGACCCATCAGGAACAAGGGTGAAGTGTCTTGCAGACGTGACTAGGTTGGTAGAAGGTGGGGATTGAACCAGGAACCCTCAGGTTGCTGGCACAGTCACTCTCCCAACGGCGCCACGCCGTCCCCCACTTATATAAGGCTTTTAATTTTTTGCGGCTCCAGACAGATTTTTATTTAAAATTGTTGGTCCAATATGGCTATTTCAACATTTTGGGTTGCCAACCCCTGCTCTAGCCTATCCTTACCAAATAATACATTATATGAAGATGTGATGACGACTTCACACTATCATTTTTAACAACCGTACATTACAAAATACATAATATTAAGATGTCACGGGTACTGTATACTATAACTTTTGACAGTTTAAAATGCTTGAGTCCCAACAGTCCCACAATTAAATGCTCCCAACACAAAACACAGCATACTTGCCAACCCTCCCGATTTTTCCGGGAGACTCCCGAATTTCAGTGCACCTCCCGAAAATCTCCCGTGGCAACCATTCTCCCGAATGTCTCCCGATTTTCACAACAATATTAAGGGCGTGCCTGTAATGGCACTGCCTTTAGCGTCCTCTACAACCTGTCGACACGTCCGCTTTTTCACCATACAAACAGCGTGCTGGCCAAGTCAAATATTGTATGCCGCTTCTGCATACTAACGAAAGTGACTGCAAGTCATACTTGATCAACAGCCATACAGGTCACACTGAGGGTGGTCATATGAACAACTTTAACACTGTTACAAATATGCTCCACACTGTGAACCCACACCAAACAAGAATGACAAACACATTTCGGGAGAAACACAACAGAACAAATACCCAGAATCCCTTGCATCTAGGGCTTGGCGATATATCGATATGCACGATAAATCGCGGGTTTGTCTCTGTACGATATAGAAAATGACTATATCGTGATATTCGAGTATGCGTTCTCACGCAGTTGCGTTTAATTGCGGGCATTACACTGCAGGCTCTCACTCTTTCCTGTGTCTCCTTCTCACAGACAGCAAGCGCACCTTCTTACACACGTCACATACTGTCACGACATACGTCACATACGTATACGCCCGCACGCAGCAAAGAGGTAGCAGCATGGCTAACGTTAGCTGTGATGCTAGCGGTAATACGAGCGAAAGAAGGTGCGAATCTGGTAACAAATGAAGGAATAATTCATTCCCCCAAAAAACAGCAGGGGGTCCATCGTCTGGCGGTGGTTTGGCTTCAAGTGGGAATATGTCGAACAGACAACCGTAATTTGTCAAGTGTGGGGCGAAAGCATTGCTATAAAAAGTAGCATTACTGCTAATATGTAGCATCATTTGAAAAGTCACCTGCTAGAGAATGAACAGTGTTTACTCCGCACGTCAACATCTCGGTTCGGTGCCACACGCCCACACCATCAAAATGCCGAGGCAAACATTTCCACATCAACACCGTATGAAAAAAATAGTGATTTTTTTAGTTGTGATTTCGTTCTCTGCATGAAAGTTTTAAAGTAGCATATATTAATGCAGTATGAAGAATAATGTTTTAATGTAGACACATAGAATCATCATACTGCTGTGATTATATGCATCAAGTGTTCATTCAAGGCTAAGGCAAAATATCGAGATATACAGGTAAAAGCCAGTAAATTAGAATATTATGAAAAACTTGATTTATTTCAGTAATTGCATTCAAAAGGTGTAACTTGTACATTATATTTATTCATTGCACACAGACTGATGCATTCAAATGTTTATTTCATTTAATTTTGATGATTTGAAGTGGCAACAAATGAAAATCCAAAATTCCGTGTGTCACAAAATTAGAATATTACTTAAGGCTAATACAAAAAAGGGAGTTTTAGAAATGTTGGCCAACTGAAAAGTATGAAAATGAAAAATATGAGCATGTACAATACTCAATACTTGGTTGGAGCTCCTTTTGCCTCAATTACTGCGTTAATGCGGCGTGGCATGGAGTCGATGAGTTTCTGGCACTGCTCAGGTGTTATGAGAGCCCAGGTTGCTCTGATAGTGGCCTTCAACTCTTCTGCGTTTTTGGGTCTGGCATTCTGCATCTTCCTTTTCACAATACCCCACAGATTTTCTATGGGGCTAAGGTCAGGGGAGTTGGCGGGCCAATTTAGAACAGAAATACCATGGTCCGTAAACCAGGCACGGGTAGATTTTGCGCTGTGTGCAGGCGCCAAGTCCTGTTGGAACTTGAAATCTCCATCTCCATAGAGCAGGTCAGCAGCAGGAAGCATGAAGTGCTCTAAAACTTGCTGGTAGACGGCTGCGTTGACCCTGGATCTCAGGAAACAGAGTGGACCGACACCAGCAGATGACATGGCACCCCAAACCATCACCCAACCATGCAAATTTTGCATTTCCTTTGGAAATCGAGGTCCCAGAGTCTGGAGGAAGACAGGAGAGGCACAGGATCCACGTTGCCTGAAGTCTAGTGTAAAGTTTCCACCATCAGTGATGGTTTGGGGTGCCATGTCATCTGCTGGTGTCGGTCCACTCTGTTTCCTGAGATCCAGGGTCAACGCAGCCGTCTACCAGCAAGTTTTAGAGCACTTCATGCTTCCTGCTGCTGACCTGCTCTATGGAGATGGAGATTTCAAGTTCCAACAGGACTTGGCGCCTGCACACAGCGCAAAATCTACCCGTGCCTGGTTTACGGACCATGGTATTTCTGTTCTAAATTGGCCCGCCAACTCCCCTGACCTTAGCCCCATAGAAAATCTGTGGGGTATTGTGAAAAGGAAGATGCAGAATGCCAGACCCAAAAACGCAGAAGAGTTGAAGGCCACTATCACGGCAACCTGGGCTCTCATAACACCTGAGCAGTGCCAGAAACTCATCGACTCCATGCCACGCCGCATTAACGCAGTAATTGAGGCAAAAGGAGCTCCAACCAAGTATTGAGTATTATACATGCTCATATTTTTCATTTTCATACTTTTCAGTTGGCCAACATTTCTAAAAATCCCTTTTTTGTATTAGCCTTAAGTAATATTCTAATTTTGTGACACACGGAATTTTGGATTTTCATTTGTTGCCACTTCAAATCATCAAAATTAAATGAAATAAACATTTGAATGCATCAGTCTGTGTGCAATGAATAAATATAATGTACAAGTTACACCTTTTGAATGCAATTACTGAAATAAATCAAGTTTTTCAAAATATTCTAATTTACTGGCTTTTACCTGTATATCATGTATCGCGATATGGCCTTAAAATATCGCGATATTAAAATAGGCCATATCGCCCAGCACTACTTGCATCCCTAACTCTTCCAGGCTACAATATACACCCTCGCTACCACCAAACCCCGCCCACCCCTCACCTCAAACCCCCCCAATCTCCCGAATTCGAAGGTCTCAAGGTTGGCAAGTATGAAACACAGCTTTTACACAATATGAAACACATTCTTCATGTATCGAGCCACAGTATTATTTACAATTATAGTAGTAAAAATAATACGTATTTTTCTTAACTACAACATGAGCGAGATGATTCAGTTTGTTTACATTCAGCCTAAGCCACACGCGTGTTCCACTGTTATTATCGCGCAGAGCATTGTGGGTATTCCATCATGGCGGCCGCTCCGATGTCCTGTGTTACGTAGCAGGCAGCAACTTTATCGTTAAACTACACAGACAACTCCCTTGACAGTGTTCACAATGAGGCTGGGTTGTATTGCAAGACGGGCGACCACCTTTGGCGGTGTTCTCGCCGGCAAATACACCGGCTTCTGGCTCGGCGTTTCGGCCCGAGCGGGGCTCCGAGTGAAGGGCTACAACCAGGCGCCACTTGACGGCCGAGGCGAGCCGACCAAGCTAGCCTGCTGCTACCGCCTGGACCACAGGGCCCTTCTCCGGGTCCATGGAGCCGACATTAGTCCCTTCCTACAGGGGCTGGTGACCAACGATGTGCTCGCCCTGGAGGAGCCCGGGTGCGGGGCCTTGTACGCGCACATGCTCAACGTTCAAGGCAGGACGCTCCATGACGTCCTCTTGTACAGGTGAGCGATCATGTGACTTTGTTTGTTTATCCTTGTCTGGCCACAGCATGAGATACACATGGGCAAGGTAATCTGATATAGTATCAGGAATGTAAAGATAGTTTATGTCATGTTGTTGGTATTTCATTGAACGATTCATGCTGTTTTTTGGCAGGACTTGGCAACTAATTCCACATAAGTCATTCACCATTTGTCATGTACAAATATCAAAACTTTAAGGGTACAGTAATCCATCCATCCATCCATTTTCTACCGCTTGTCCCCTACGGCAGTGTTTGTCAACCACTGTGCCGCGGCACACTAGTGTGCCGTGGGAAATTATCCAATGTCGCTGTGTACATACATCTACTGATGCCTAGTCTGGACACATCCTCAGTGACCTCTTGGATTCACCGGGCATTTCGGGTCCCTCAACTGGTCACACACCCTTCTCCAAGCGACCCAACCGGGGGTGATCAAATCCCCCGGCTTTTGTCCAGACGGCTAGCTAGCTACCATGACTCCAAGGATCTCCTCTTTTGAGCCACAACCATCTTGAGGCCCTTTCCGCCGCTTCGGTGGTACTGCGGATGACTCTCCTCTTTCTCTCTCCATCGATGCCCAAACTGCTGAAGGCTCTGACCAAGGAACAGGCTGCAAATCCTCTGCATCCAACCTCCACAGGGAAACACCTTGCTCTCCAACCAGCCTGTTGACAGTCGCTAACCAGTCCTGCATACTTGGAGAGCTTCCTCTCGAAGGCTTCTTCCAGGCGATCTTCCCACGGGACTGTCAGCTCCAGCAGCACAGCTTGTTTGGTGGACTCAGACACAAGGACAATGTCTGGTCGCAGGGTGGTGACTGCGATATGGCTGGGGAACTTCAGCTGGTTTTCAAGGTCCACCAACGACTGCCAGTCTTTTGCACATATTTGGGTTAAAAACATTTTTTTCGAACCAGTAATTGTAGTCTGCAAATGATGTGTTGTTGTTGAGTGTCGGTGCTGTCTATAACTCGGCAGAGTAACCGTGTAATACTCTTCCATATAGCAGTAGGTGGTAGCCGGTAGCTAATTGCTTTGTAAATGCAGGTAAAAAGGTGTCTTATGCTTAAACCAAAAATAAACAAAAGGTGAGTGCCGCTAAGAAAAGGCATTGAAGCTTAGGGAAGGCTATGCAGAACGAAAGTCAAACTGAACTGGCTACAAAGTAAACAAAAACAGAATGCTGGACGACAGCAAAGACTTACTGTGGAGCAAAGACAGCGTCCACAATGTACATTCAAACATGACATGGCAATCAACAATGTCCCCACAAAGAAGGATAAAAAACAACTGAAATATTCTTGATTGCTAAAACAAAGTAGATGCGGGAAATAAGACATGAAACTGCTACAGGAAAATACCAAAAAAAGAGAAAAAAACACCAAAATAGGAGCACAAGACAAGAACTAAAACACTACACACAGGAAAACAGCAAAAAAAACTCCAAATAAGTCAGGGGGTGATGTGACAGGTCATGACAGCACACCTACTTTGAAACAAGAGCTATAGTGATGCATGGTTGGTTATGGTTTAAATTCATATCCAACAATTGCGACAATGACTTTTAACTGTCAACTGAGTTTATGATTTCTGCTGGTGGTGTGCCTCCGGATTTTTTCAACGCAAAAAATGTGCCTTGGCTCAAAAAAGGTTGAAAAACACTGCCTTACGGGGTCGCGGGGGGTGCTAGAGCCTATTCCAGCTGCACACGGGTGGTAGGCGGGGTACACCCTGGAAAAGTCGCCACCTCATCGCAGGGCCAACACAGATAGACGGACAACATTCACACTCACATTCACACACGAGGGCCAATTTAGTGATGCCAATCGTGCCTCGGTTTAATAATGTAATCCATTCCCAAAGATCCGACACGACTGAATCCTACCGACGGAAACCGATTGATTACATGTCACCTTAAAAAAGGGCACATTTAATTAATTGGTTTCAGACACCCAAAAATTTTACAACAAAGACTGAATTGTATGAAAAAAGGGTAGGCTTACATTTTTTTCGATGACTGAAATTTCACTAACAAGTTCTCTCTTTTTTTTTTCCCACAATATCAATGTTTTTTCAGTAATCGATAGATAACGAACTGTACATGGAATGCCCCCTTTCCATTGCCAAGCTCGATACGACGCTCCCTCTTGGTGTGGCATCATCTACAGCAGTGTTTTTCAACCTTTTTTGAGCCAAGGCACATTTTCTGCGTTGAAAAAATCTGGAGGCACACCACCAGCAGAAATCACTAAAAAATGAAACTCAGTTGACAGTAAAAAGTTGTCGCAATTGTTGGATATGACTTTAAACCATAACCAAGCATGCATCAATATAGCTCTTGTCTCAAAGTAGGTGTACTGTCATGACCTGTCACGTCACGCCGTATGAGTTTTTTGCTGTTTTCCTGTGTGTAGTGTTTTAGTTCTTGTCTTGCGCTCCTATTTTGGTGGCTTTTCCTCTTTTTTTGGTATTTTCCTGTAGCAGTTTCATCCTTTGAGCGATATTTCCCGCATCTACTTTGTTTTAGCAATCAAGAATATTTCAGTTGTTTTTATCCTTCTTTGTGGGGACATTGTTGATCGTCATGTCATGTTCGGATGTACATTGTGGACGCCGTCTTTGCTCCGCAGTAAGTCTTTGCTGTCATCCAGTATTCTGTTTTTGTTTACTTTGTAGCCAGTTCAGTTTTAGTTTCGTTCTGCATAGCCTTCCCTAAGCTTCAATGCCTTTTCTTAGGGGCACTCACCTTTTGTTTATTTTTGGTTTAAGCATTAGACACCTTTACCTGCACACTGCCTCCCGCTGTTTCCGACATCTACAAAGCAATCAGCTACCTGCTGCCACCTACTGATATGGAAGAGTATTACACAGTGACTCTGCTGAGCTTTAGACAGCACCGACACTCAACGACAACACATCAGTTGTAGACTATATTTACTGGTTTGCAAAAAATATTTTTAACCCAAATAGGTGAATTTAGATAATCTCCCACGGCACACCAGACTGTATCTCACGGCACACTAGTGTGCCGCGGCACAGTGGTTGAAAAACACTGATCTACAGAACATCAAACCCATTTTACTGCTTGACAGTGTGGATAAAGACATGTAAAGCTCTTATTATGATCACTTCATTGCATGTTTTTGGTCCAGGATTACTTCAAAACTAATATGGTTAACGAATATGAGCAAAAAAAAAATACAAAAGAATCGCCATTTCCTCTTCCACAGACACCATAGCCTGTGTTTCTTTGTGCTCTACCAGCATGTTCTCAAGCGTCTTGAGGAAAACATCAGTAGAGGAGGAAGCAAAATAGAATAGTATCAGCTTACCTTCTTTTCTCTCGTTTTGGAGTGTTGGGTCTGGTCCTCTTTATTCGTTTTTTGCAGGTCTTTTTCTCTCTCGATGGTCCTCCTGATTTTTGGGATCGCATGGTTTGAGTCTTTTACATTTTTGCCATCCAAACTCCAACCCAAAACCCTTCTCCAAATCATAAAAATTATCGCTGCAATTTACACTCCTCTCGCTTGGTGCGTCCAATTTTGCGCAAGTCTTTGCGTAAGTCAATTTGATTTGAGAGGTCCATATTTTCTTCATATTGCCATAATTTGGAAATGTATGCAGGCTGACCCTTTCTTTAGTTGTATTGCTACAACCTGCCACGATGCAGGCATATTTGATAATTCCTTCAATTTCTGCTTGAAAAGATTGTGATTTTGGATGAAAACCAAAACACAATAGCATTATCAAATTCCCTTTAGTCTTCTGTAAGTGACTTCAGCAGACTGATGCAGCCCCGCCCATATTTTCGAGCTAAAAGTGCATGTTCCAAAATGTTCTGAAACTCGTCATTAAACAAGCCTAAAATCACTACTATGTAGACATTATTTTTAGATCCAAAACTATAAAAAAAAATAGGTGCCAATGTTGTCAGCATTAGAAATAAAGTAAATCCAATTAATCGGTTCCACACATCCAATAAGATTACCACAAAACACATCACATAGAGAGTAAATATAGTTTTACATGACCACAATGTAAAAACGTTTCAATAATGAATTAAATGGATAAATGAACATTACCTTTTTACCTTTGTTGAAGATATGTTGGCGAAGACGGTGATGAGCCACCTGTGCTGTGAGTTCTTTATTGATATAATAGTGTTTTTTCACCTTCTTTATCAAAGGTAATTGTACTCAATATAAAAAAACAAGCCCAGAGACTAAGTCACTAAGGGGTGGGATTATTTGCTTGGCCACTCAATTCTGTTAGTAGTTGGTTACGTGCTATGTTTGGCTGCAAGATAACCAAAACGACATCCGAAAACTGGGGCAGACCTGTAGTAAAAATACTTTAAAAGAAAAAACCCTAGTATTCTTATTTTAACATGCTAAAATGTTAACTGTAACATGTGTCCGATACGAAAAATATATTTTGTTCAAAATGCAAGTACGGTATGCTAAAGTTAGCATGCATCAAATCCCAAAATATGATTGAGGCGTGTATACCTACAAATGAGCTAAAAGAAAACAAAAAAAAGATAACGTATTAATAACCTCAGCATGCTAACAGGTATCATTCATCAAGTAACTAAATATTTGACGCTTCGGTGTATACCTGTAAAATTAGATTAAAGAAAAAGCTAGCATGCTAATTTTAGCATGTTAAAATGCTAACTGTAACATGCATCAAGTCACAAAAAAATTTGCTCAAAACCCTAGGATGCTAAAGTTAGCATGCATCAAGTACCAAAATATTACTGAGGTGTATAGCTACAAAATGTGTTTTAAAAAAGCTAGCATATTTACATTAGCATGGTGACAGGTATGTTTCGTCAAAATAACAAAATATTTGACGCCCAGGTGCTTTCGTGCTATGTTTGGCTGCAAGATAACCAAAACGACATACGAAAACTGCGGCAGACCTGTAGTGAAAATTATTTTTGAAAGCCGAATCACAGGAAAAGTGGGGCGCACAAAAACAGAAGTACCACTGTATCTGGATTACATGTATGCTAGTGTAACAGTTTGAGTATTAGTTATCGGACGCTACACTTGCATGTCTTCCGATGCATTTGAACCAAAACCCATAAGGGGTGCCACAAATGTCTTTTTAAATGGGACATTCACTTACTGTTATTTCTTTCAGCCATCAGGAAGCCGGTGCAGGAAGTGGCGTCCTCCTGGAGTGTGACAGCACCATGAAGGACTCGCTCCTGAGACACCTAAAAATGTACAAGACCCGCAGAAAGATTGACATAAACCTGTGTCCGGACCTTTTTGTGTGGGCGGTGCTTCCCCTGCAAAAAAGTCTGCAACATTTCAGTCGACCTGAATTGTCTTCTCCGGAGAAGGCCGTGGTGTGGCAGATGGATCCGCGAACGCCGCACATGGGGTGGCGTTTGGTGCTGGGTAATCAGGTGGACCCCTGCGATGTGATTGCGTTGTGTGAGAAAGGGGAAATCGAGGATTATCACAGGCATCGCTATGCCATAGGTAAGTTGTACAGTAATGTAAGAAATAAGGGCGGTTGGGTACTAAACAGCATTGTGTTGAAATGAAAAATCAAGTGTAGCAAATTGACAGTATCCTAATGACTAATAATGCCTTAATTACATTGCCATTTAGGGCAACCTCACTCAATTTCCACCTGTACAATATTGCAATATTAACACATTTTGACTGAAATTTACTTTGTTTTAATTACTCCTGTTCAAACAGAAAATTGTACCCTCTGCTGGTCTCAGGTACTGACTATACATCCATCCCATCCATTTTCTACCGCTTGTCCTTTTCGGGGTCACGGGGGGTCTCTGAAACCTATCTCAGCTGCATTTGGGCGGTAGGCGGGGTGCACCCTGGACAAGTCGCCACCTCATCGCAGGGCCAACACAGATAGACAGACAACATTCACACTCACATTCACACACTAGGGCCAATTTAGTGTTGCCAATCAACCTATCCCCAGGTGCATGTTTTTGGAGGCGGGAGGAAGCCGGAGTACCCGGAGGGAACCCACGCAGTCACGGGGAGAACATGCAAACTCCACACAGAAAGATCCCGAGCCTGGGATTGAACTCAGGACTACTCAGGACCTTTGTATTGTGAGGCACATGCACTAACCCCTCTTCCACTGTGCTGCCCACTGACTATACATACATTGTTAATATAAATAACCCTTCGGTCAGGGGTGTCAAAATTGTTTTTATTGAGGCCCTCATCAACGTTACAGCTTTCCTTTGTGGGTCGCTTGTAACAGTGAATATATATTCATATTAATGTATAATGATTAGCCTCATTATATTATTACAGAATTGCCTATGCCTTCGGTTGTTATACAGTATATTTTTTATGTACACTGTTAAATACATTTGTACATTTTGCAGTTGAAAAACTGGCAGCTCAGTCTCCAAAATGTTTTACTGTGTATTAATTAAAATAGAAAACCGGTACCACTGTCTTTTTAAGGTACTTTTCTGGAGACAGAGCTATCAGTTGTTTTTTTAATTTATTTTTATTACTGTAAAATCTGTTGTAATTTTCACAGTGTACAATTTGATGGATAAATTGCTTTGTAATCATAAGTCAAGCAGATACCAAGTATTTATTTATATTTTAACAAAAACCTGTTTGGAATGTATGATAACATATTTGTTACATTATTAGATAATATTAAAGTTTAAAAGATAATAAATTACATGCAGTACATTAATTTTTTTTATGTCACAACCACGTCGTCTTTCACCACAACACACTTCAAATTTTGCGGCTTCACCACAGCTCAGATGATTTTTTGAAGCATATTCTACATTATGGCCCTAAATTACTGGTAAGCATTTTTCAAATATAGAAATGGCTAAATGAACTAATAACAACAATACTACAGTAGAAGTGGCCATTAGAGGAGCTCAAACCAATCAGAGCATGCTGTTCAGTATCATGGCCCCTGAGTGGCTTAACGGCAGGCATCATTACTTTATTGGATTAAAAGAGTGCAAAGGTAACTAAAGGGTGTTACTTAATATCTTGAGGGCTCTCATGATGTGGAAAATGTATTTAGAAAGCAGTTTCTAATGTGTTTGCTATTAAAATATTAGATCTATAATTAATTTGTTCTATTTTTATAAAAGATAAGCTTTTAGCTTCCGCCTATACCTTTTTGGTCAGGAAATGTAAACTGATACTTTTATTTATTTATCTGCTATGCACTTGAAGTGTAGTTTACATGAACTGATGACCAAATAAAAACCTTAGAATTTTGCGGAAATTAATTGATCACGGTCATGTCAGCTATTGGTGATAAACAAGGGATTGCTGTAGTAAGAAAAATAAAGTACTCTATTGACGCATATTATTTACGGACTATCGCGGGACATATAAAATGATGTAGCGGGCCAGATCTGGCCCTCGGGCCCTGAGTTGGATACTTGGTGTCTTAGATCTATCAAATTGGCAGCACGGTGCCTCACAAAAAGGTCCTGGGTTCGACTCACAGGGCTTGGGGTATTTCGGTATGGAGTTTGTTGGGTTCTCTCCGGGTACTCCGGCTTCCTCCCACCTCCAAAGACGTGCACCTTGGGATAGGTTGATTGGAAACACTAAATTGATCCTAGTGTGTGAATGTGAATGTTGTGACTTGTCCATGGTGTACTCCGCCTTCCGCCCGAATGCAGCTGAGATAGGCTCCAGCCCCTCACAACCCCGAAAGAGACCAGCAGTAGAAAACGTATATTTATGCATTCATCCCTGCACCTAATGATTTTGAAGCATGTTTTATGGCTTTTAGAGTGTTTACCGTGCTGGCTTTGCTGTCTAGGACTTCCCGAGGGCGTAAAGGATCTCCCTCCCGGCGTGGCGTTACCGCTGGAATCCAATCTGGTCTACATGCAAGGCATCAGTTTCAGCAAGGGCTGCTACATTGGCCAGGAGCTCACGGCCAGGACTCATCACACCGGCGTGGTTCGCAAACGCCTCATGCCGATCCGCTTGTCGGCGCCCGTCCAAGGCCTGGAGGAGGGAGCCGCGCTGCAAACGCAGTCGGGCAAGCCAGCTGGGAAACATCGCGCAGGGCTGGGGAAGTTGGGCCTGAGCCTGATCCGCATGGCTCATGCCAAGGAGGTGTTGACGGTCAAATCTGCAGACGACGCCCAAGTGACACTGGAGGCCTCCGTGCCCGACTGGTGGCCTAAAGACGCGCAAAACAACTGAGGAGGAGGTTTTATTTCTTCTTGGGATGTGACTTACATGCTTTGTGACACATTTCAAATAAAAGCCTCCAGTGTCTTTGCCTGACTGACAAAACTTAAATGTTTCCTTGAAGGACAAATAAAGACATTGACCATGTACTGCAGCACTATACAGCAAAATACCAATCATGTCATTTGATGTGCCTATTAAATTATTTCAAATACAATTTTCAATAAAAGTATCTACATTCTCAAAGTCTACCGTGCTTATTTGTATGTGTTTTACAATTATTTATGCACATTATACTTTGATGTGATGCAATTCATGATGCATTTTTCAACGTTTGGAGTCCCTAAGAGGGTAAAGATAAGTGTTATCAGTATGTGGCAGTCACGTACCAGACGTATTTAGACTGGAGGTTGATAAGAAAGAAACGGAAGACGAGTCAATAAAACATTGCACGTACGGATTATCATAAAAACAGAATCTTTGATGTTTTATTTTCGTGGAATAAGACATCCATCTTTTACCGCTTGTCCCTCTCGGGGTCGTGATGGAGTCTAACCCAGCTGCACTCGGGCAGAAGGCGGTGTACACCTTGGACAAGTTGCAACCTCATCGCAGGGCCAACATGAACAACATTTACACACTAAGGACAATTTAGTGTTGCCAATTAACCTATTACAGAACTAATTGTAATTTTTTATAAAAGTCTTTCTTAAAACGATAAAGTTTGGGAATAAGTGGAGTGTGTTTATTCAAATTTTTATTGCTATTCAAGCTATTTCCAGACTATGCCTATTAAGTGTGGAGGGCCTTAATAGGAAAAAAAAAATTTGGGGGAAAATTAATCAGTCATTAATTTTAATTGGGATAGATTCATAAATATGTTATCAAATTTCATTTGTTTATTGTAACATTACATTTAATTATTGATTTGATTATGTCAAGTTTTAATAGATTGTTATGCCATGATTTATTTAATAAAGTAATTAATCAATGAGACATCAAATAATTATTTTAAGACTTTTTAGAGACTATTTAATTTTGTTTCATTTGGCCCTCCATAATCAAGACAAGGGCTTGCAAAATATCAACGAAAATTAAGAGAAATTCATGGAAAATATAAGGGACTTTACAATAACTGATGACTTAAACAGCCTAGTTGATTTTTTAAAGCTAACAAACTTTATGGAATTGCATGCAATGAAATATGTATGATGTAACATTCACCTTTTTTGTCCGATGAAAGAATATAAATACTATTAATAAATAAAGCAATGTATTTTTTTTAAATGAACTAATAATTCCTATTAAAAGTGTCCACATTTCAATATTTCCACATCTGAATTTTAGGGAAATTTAGCAAAAATGTACCACCACTTAGAAATACTGCACCCTCATTCCTGATAGAGGAGATGCTGCCCCCTGGTGGATTGTATGATGTCCCGGATTTGCTGCAGCAACGTTTCTGGCTGCACGGTGGACGCCGAATGATCCAGACGCTTAAAATCTTCGTTGCAGAGCAGCAGCTCCAAAATGTAAGCCACTCTCTGCAAGTCAAAGGCAGCGTGGTAAGGTCCGAGGGTGACGAGTGCCTCCGAGAGATGCCGTGGGTAATTGGAGGCGTCTCCTGAGGAGCAAGCATTCAGGAGAGCCATGCGGTTGTCTGCGATGATTTTGAGGAATGATGCAAATTCCCCGTAGTTGATGCCGGAGCAAGCCTTCATAATAACCTAGGAGTGTAAGACACAATGACACTTACTAAAGATCACCTCAAAGGACATTTAATAAAAAGGTAAACCTAGATATACAGTAGAGGCCAAAAGTTTGGACACAACTTCTCATTCAATATGTTTTCTTTATTTTCATGACTATTTACATTGTAGATTGTCACTGAAGGCATCAAAACTATGAATGAACACATGTGGAGTTATGTACTTAACAAAAAAAGGTGAAAAAACAGAAAACATGTTTTATCTTCTAGTTTCTTCAAAATGGCCACCCTTTGCTCTGATTACATTTTCGCACACTCCTGGCATTCTCTCGATGAGCTTCAAGAGGTAGTCACCTGAAATGGTTTTCACTTCACACAAAGCAGTAAAGAAAATAGAATATAAAACATGCTTTCATTTATTTCACCTTTTTTTGTTAAGTACATAACTCCACATGTGTTCATTCATAGTTTTGATGCCTTCAGTGACAATTTACAATGTAAATAGTCATGAAAATAAAGAAAATGCATTGAATGAGGAGAAGGTGTGTCCAAACTTTTGGCCTTTACCGTACCTTAGAGTAGTCAGTGTACAGCTTGTATAGCAGTTTAGATTTACTATACAGGAAAAATAGGTCAACACACAGCCAATATTACTTATCTGGGGTTATGATATCACAGCTTGTGTTTTCAGTGTTCTATGCTGGGTTTCTATGGGGTGAAGTTAGTTCTTGTTTGGATTCAAACAACTTTATTATTTAAAAAAAGTTATCTTAACATTAATGACATTTTTTTCTGATAACAGGCTTGTTTAAAAGACAGAAAAAGATGCGCTTGGGGCCCCACATTGAACATATCCGAATGTTGTCATCAGTGTAACTATTCAGCGTAAGCGCCATTGTTATTGCGGTTATGCTACTATACAAACTGCACACTACTCTAAAGTATACCCGCATTTCCTTTCTATAGTGTTGTGACCCTTAAGGAGATTAATTGTAGTAAAAATATGGGTGTCTCAATACAATCTTTTCACTTCAAATACCAATATTGAAGCCTTGAGTGTTGGCCTACACCGATATTAATCCCATACTATATCAGCAGGAATCAAGGTACATACTTTTATTTTGTAGCGTGGAATATTAGAAAAGGTTTGATCAAGTGAACTTACTGAAAGAACAAAGGTAGCTATGAAAATACTAACCTTATGGCATAATGCTTTTGAAGTTGTGTGATAGTTTGTGTTTTGGGGACACCTAGTGGCCACAATAATTCATTAAATTAGGAGCATGATGCAGGAAGTTGACGCGCTTAAAGCAGGATACTTTGGAATATGCTTCTGGCTTAGAGACTTCATATCTGTAAGTAATATGCAAATATTATTATTTGATACGTGTTTGTATTGACAAATACTTTTACACGGCAATATTGTTTAATTAGGGATACTTAGCTTGTGTGCTATTGTGTGCTTAGCTATTGTGTAGCCGCTAGCCTACCATTTTTACCTTTTGAAAACGACTTCACTAAAATACAAGAAAAGATCAACATTTTGTGCTTATTGGAGGACATTTAGAAGTAGCTACGAAAATACTAACCGTATGGCAGATTAATGCTTTTGAAGTTGTGTGATAATTTGTGTTTTGGGGACACCTATCGGTCACAATAATTTATTAAATTTGGGGCATGATGCAGGAAGTTGACGCGCTTAAAGCAGGATACTTTGGAATATGCTTCTGGCTTAGAGACTTCGTATCTGTAAGTAATATGCAACTATAATTATTTGATATGTGTTTGTATTGACAAAGACTTTTACACTGCAATATTGTTTAATTAAGGATACTTAGCTTGTGTGCTATTGTGTGCTTAGCTGTTGTGTAGCCGCTAGCCTACCATGTTTACCTTTTGAAAACGACTTCACTAAAATACAAGAAAAGATCAACATGTTGTACTTATCGGAGGACATAAAGATGGTAACTGGGTGTCGAGCTTTGCACACGTAACCTGCTTGCAACTCAGGATGAGTACCGTTCACATTTGAACCGATACAATAACAATTCCGAATACCTGGGAATCGATACGAGTATTCTGTAATTTTATATGTATATATTTAAAAAAATAAATTAATATATTTTTTTATTGCAACATTTAAAAAAAAAAGTGTATTATGATAACTGCTGTGCAGTTGTTGTACTTGTTTTATTATCATTTTTCTGGGTCTCATATTCAAGCATGACATCAAGTTGCAATTACAGTTGCAAGTCCAAGACCCTAGATGGCAGTAGTGTATAGTTTATGGTGTGTTGGCTTGTCAACTCATCCATCCATCCATTTTCTACGCAGTATTTGCCAAATCAATAGTCTTTTGTTGCGCCCTAAAAAGCGTTAATTGCTGGGTTGCAATCATGTGACCTAAAGACACTTTCCGGTTTTATGTGGAGGGCAAGAGTCCTGTTAGGCTACTGTTTATTTACCTGCATTAGTGCAGGTTTGGGTGTATTTTAAAAGGTTTAGAGGTAAGTAGACAAGCTATCATGAACAAATATTGAAATGTGATGTAGTGAATTTATACACATTTATACAAATAATGTTCTAAAGATTTAACTCATCATCACCACGGTCGACTGTTCAAGTTACTGCTCGACCGCACTTCCTTCGACACTCAAAGATTTTAAGTAGAAAAGATTAATGTCTTTACATCTGGTGGGGTCTACCAATTAAGTATTAATCCATAAAAAACTATGTTGGACGGTTGGGAGAGCGGCCGTGCCAGTAACCTGAGGGTTTCTGGTTCGATCCCTTGCTTCTGCCATCCTAGTCACATCCGTTGTGTCCTTGAGCAAGGCACTTCACCCTTGCTCCTAATAGGTCGTGGTTAAGGCCTTGCATGGCAGCTCCCGCCATCAGTGTGTGAATGCGTGTGTGAATGGGTGAATGTGGAAATAGTGTCAAAGCGCTTTGAGTACCGAGAAGGTAGAAAAGCGCTATACAAGTATATAACCCATTTATTACCCATTTATTGGTGCATCGGTATGTAACAACTTTGATTGACATTACTGAGTGCCATAGTTCTGTGATCGTGATGCTAATGAGAAAAAGGATCAATTTTGTTTTTGCAGTTGATTTCCTGGTAAAAAATATTTAGCTGCCATCTACAATTCATGTCCGCAGTTGTTTTAATGGTGTGAAGTGCACATTGGTTTACGACTATTTTTAGCAATATCAATATTCAGTATGCTGTTGAGCCTACCAAAGATTTATTACCGTACCATAGTTTATTGATACTATTAAATATATATTTTTTGATGCTAATGAATAGCACCAAAGGCGCTATAGCATGGTCATCTGTAATTTCGTCAAGCTCTCATGTTTGATGAAAATAAAGACTTCTATTCTATTCAACTTTGCTTTCCTGCACAACAAAAACAACTACGGTAAGCTTTTAGTTTCTGCTATGAAATTGACAATAAAAATTGAGAGAATTGGACCAACAAACACAATTGTTATTACTTATTTTCATGACTATTTACATTGTAGATTGTCAATGAAGGCATCAAAACTATGAATGAGCACATGTGGAGTTATGTACTTAACAAAAAAAAGGTGAATTAACTAATTAATTCTAGTTTCTTCAAAATAGCCACTTTTTGCTCTGATTACTTTTTCGCACACTCTTGGCATTCTCTCGATGAGCTTCAAGACGTAGTCACCTGAAATGGTTTTCACTTCACAGGTGTGCTTGAAGCTCATCGAGAGAATGCCAAGACTCCACATGTGTTCATTCATAGTTTGGATGTCTTCAGTGACAATCTACAATGTAAATAGTCATGAAAATAAAGAATGAGGAGAAGGTGTGTCCAAACTTTTGGCCTGTACTGTATTTTAGCATCAAGCTAGCACGTTTTTGGAAATTGGAGCCTTACTTAACTTACGTTGGAGCGTTTTGGAGTCAATTATTTTGTTGGCATTGAAAATTACAACTTTACCTGGAGGTAGTTTGGCTAAGTCCGCTCTCAGTGCTGCTGGAGTGCAACCAGGCGTGATGTCAAGTACAACTTAGGGACCGTAACATGGCTCAGTTGGATTTTACATGACTTTTATGTGCCCAGTTGGAGCAGCGAGACTGGGTCCGTGCAAAAAAACAAAAAGGACCTGATCCAGTACCCATGTACAGATAAGATCCTTGTATCTGCGCTTTTATCTGAGATTTTAGAGGCAAGCCTATATAACCAGAAACTTTTTTTTTTTTTGCTCATATTGGACTGATATCAAAATGGGATTGGGACACACATAAGAAAAATGCACAAAATCCTTTGTGTGATGTAGCAAATCCTCATTTTACCATACCTGACAGTGTTGATGCCATGAATCCATGGTGTTCCTCCACTCATCTATCTCTTTCTGCACAGACGACAGCTCCGTCTGCAGGAACTGCCACATGATGTCTACGTTGCAGCCGTTTAACCAGTTATGATTGATGGAGATGGTGTCCTCCTGAAAGACAGGAGATAAATAGTGAGGATATTTTGAAATGAGATTGTGCCTTTTTATTTTTTACCAAATTATAAACTTGATGATGCCAGCCGCTGGGCACAAAAATAATCTCGCCGGCCTCTTGAATGATCTCCAGAGGCTGACAGGCCTCTTGGGCGTGCGGGTAAAGGCTTAGGTCGCGTAGTTCGCCTGACGTGACGTCATACGGGAGATTGTCGTGCGTGTCTCTTAAAAACTCCTCTTGGCCAGGAGGGTACAGCAGCCACTTCTTCCTGCCGCAGATGTTCGCTGACCAGCTGTAGGAGCGGAACACGTCGGCGTGGAACGGTGTCCTAGGCATAGACGGAGCATTAATATGGAATATCAACGCTAATCTAGTTAATGCAACCTTACCATGATCCTTTGGGTCCCATGTAGACAAAGCGGTAGTCGTCCACTTCAAGTGCATCCCAGTACTCGTTCAGCCAATCGGAAGTAAAGAAGATCGGCGTGGTATAAACATTGCGTTCTGGAAAGTCCCTGCAGTTTAAAGATAATATTACATTTAGTTTGTCGACACCCCGATAATTGGCTGACTGATGTCAACATAAACGGTTGTCAATATAAGCCATTGGTTGCACATGTGACTTTTGCCAGACACACAAAGAACAATATGAAACAAATGATTAATTTCCTCCATTACAATATATTTTCATTATTTAGTTTTTGCATGACATTTGACATTATCCATCTATCCATCCATTTTCTACCGCTTGTCCCCTTCGGGGTCACGGGGGGTGCTGGAGCCTATATTATACTATACAAAATTATACTATACTATATTATGCTTTATTATAGGGCTGGGCGATATATCGATATGCGCGATATATCGCGGGTTTGTCTCTGTGCGATATAGAAAATGACTATATCGTGATATTCGAGTATGCGTTCTCACGCAGTTGCTTTTAGCTGCGGGCATCACACTGCAGGCTCTTCTCACTCTTTCCTGTGTCTCCTTCTCACAGACAGCAAGCGCACCTTCTTACACACGTCACATACTGTCACGTCATACGTCACATACGTATACGCCCTCGCGCAGCAAAGAGGTGGCAGCATGGCTAACGTTAGCTGTGATGCTAGCGGTAATACGAGCGAAAGAAGGTGCGAATCTGGTAACAAATGAAGGAATAATTCATTCCCCCAAAAAACAGCAGGGGGTCCATCGTCTGGCGGTGGTTTGGCTTCAAGTGGGAATATGTCGAACAGACAACCGTAATTTGTCAAGTGTGGGGCGAAAGCGTTGCTATAAAAAGTAGCATTGCTGCTAATATGTAGCATCATTTGAAAAGTCACCTGCTAGAGAATGAACAGTGTTTACTCCGCACGTCAACATCTCGGTTCGGTGCCACACGTCCACACCATCAAAATGCTGAGGCAAACATTTCCACATCAACACCGTATGAAAAAAATAGGGATTTTTTTAGTTGTGATTTCCTTCTCTGGATGAAAGTTTTAAAGTACCATATATTAATGCAGTATGAAGAATACTATTTTAATGTAGACACATAGAATCATCATACTGCTGTGATTATATGCATCAAGAGTTCATTCAAGGCTACGGCAAAATATCGACATATATATTGTGTATCGCGATATGGCCTTAAAATATCGCGATATTAAAAAAAGGCCATATCGCCCAGCCCTACTTTATTATATTATTCAAATATATGATATACTATACTATAATATGCTACATTATAATATACTGATCTATCTTACGCTATGCTGTACTATACAATACAATACTATACTATGCTAAATAATACCATACTATACTACAATAAACTATATTAAGCTATTCTATACTATACTATAGCGTTGTCCCCTTACCACATCACGCTTCCAAGTTTGCGGCTACACAACATTGAATATTTTTACTGTTTCAGTTTGGGTTTTTGAGTTCATTTTAAACATATTCTACGGATTTTTGGCCTAAATTAAGCAACCATAAAAATGGCTAAATGAACTAAAATATCAATACTACAGTAGTATTGGCCACTAGATGAGACCAAACCAATTAGAGCGCATTGTTCAGTATCATGGCCACTGATTGGCTCAGCATCAGGGAGCATCCAGTCCCATCTTTACCAATGCAAATGTGATTATGTGGGTGTTAGTTAATGTCTAGAGTGCTCTCACAATGTTACAAATTGTATTTTTAAGGTTTTTTTTCCCGCTCTCGCTATGAAAATATTAGATTTACTGTATAATTACCAATTCCTGCTTTGTGGAAGTTAATTTACCGCGGTCAGAACCCAGAAACAATCAACAGCAATAAACAAGGGTTTGCTGTATACATACTATAATTCATATCTAACAGGGCTGCTGCAGTAACTTCATTGTATGTCTTGATTACAGTTACAATAAAGCTTGACAAATATTTATAAAATTGGTGCATTTTGCCTTGCTTCAAAATAAAAGCATGGCGGTATTAATCCGGATTCAAGTGCCTCCCAGTACTCGTTCAGCCAATCGGAAGTGAAGAAGATCGGCGTGGTGTAAACATTACGTTCTGGAAAGTCTCTGCATTTTAAAGATAATATTACATTTAGTTTGTCAACACCCCGGTAATTGGCTGACTGATGTCAACATAAGCGGTTGTCAATATAAACCATTGGTTGCACATGTACATGTGATTTTTGCCAGAGACACAGAGAGAAATATGAAACGATTAATTAATTTCCTCCATTACAAAATATTTTCATTATTTACTTTTCTATGACATTTGACATTATACTACACAAAATTATACTATACTATATTATTCTAATCTATAATATACTATACTATATTATGCTACATTATACTATACTGACCTATCTTACGCTATGCTATACTATACAATACTATACTAAATAATACCATACTATACTACAGTAAACTATATTATGCTATACCAGGGGTCAGGAACCTTTTTGGCTGGGAGAGCAATGAAAGCCAAATATTTTAAAATGTATTTCTGTGAGAGACATATTATATTTTTTAACACTAATTACAACTAAATGCATGCATTTTTAAGTAAGACCAACATTTTTAAAGTATAATAAGTCTCTTATTCTTTTTAATAACATTGTTATTCTGAAGCTAACCAATAAAAAATAAAATACTTCTTACCATTAATGCGACTTCTTGAACGGGTGCGGTAGGAAACGGATGGATGGATTAAAATGCGTGACAATGTTTTATATTTTGAACGTTATTTTTAACACTGATTATCAGCGGAATTATTCATTACTTATCATGTCAAGCAATGTCAGCTAAGATTTATCTGAGAGCCAGATGCAGTCTTCAAAAGAGCCACATCTGGCTCTAGAGCCATAGGTTCCCTACCCCTGTGCTATACTATACTATACTATAGAGTTGTCCCTTGCTACATTAAGCTTCCAAGTTTGCGGTTTCACAACATCGAATATTTTTACTGTTTTAGTTTGTTTTTTTAGTTCATTTTAATCATATTCTACGGATTTTTGGCCACATACACTCTTATCGCCCACATTCTTGGCACTGCTGACGTGGCTTCTATGCCAAGGTCTGAAGGACAACACCAGATATGAAGTCGGAGTCCAGGGAGGAGAAAACAGAGGAAGATTCTTGAAAGGCCACGCCTGGAGGACGCCACCTCATTGCACATTCATACATTGTGTTATATATTGTAAGAGCGCGATGGGAAAGGGCGCGTCCGTGAGGGGGAAGGGCGTGTGCGGACAGCCCTGTGTAAGCCGCCGTGTTGAATGCTACTAGGGACAGATAGCGCTCAGACAAATTGTATTAGAATTGTATCTAATAGGGAATAAATCCATCCATCCGTTTTCTACCGCTTGTCCCTTTCGTGGTTGCAGGGGGTGCTGGAATACTTCTGATTTTAAGTTTACGCATCGTGTCCTCTTTAAACATCTTCTGGCTCCAGAATAAACAAATACGTCGACACCATGCTTCAAAATAAAAGCATGGCATTATTAATCTGGTTTAATACTGCCATGGTTCTCTTTTGAAGCTTACTTTGCAGTGAACAGGAAGTCATCCTGTGCATTGTTATCATGTGTATTGTACCTTGGCATATGCCAGTCTTTAAGGTAAAGGCATCCTTTAGGAGACGAGTGGCCGTTCTGGATGTGCTCCTTCCAATATTGTATGAATTCTTTGAAAGGCATGACTTGTTTGGGGTTTGCATTGTATTCCTTTGCATTACAGTTGGCCACAGGGACAGGAGTCTCATCTGAAATTAATGGGAAAACAAACAATATTATATTCATGCACTCACAACGATCATATGTGAAATATTTACCAAATTCTTGCAGCAGTTTCTGGAAATTAGGCTTCCCCTCACCAGTCACCCATTGTTTCCTACACTTCCACTCTTCGGTGAATCTTTTGGAAAACATGCACGGATGGTTGGGAAGCAAGTACTTTTTGAAAAACTTGGAATAGCCCAGCTCTTTATCAATGTAGTCGACAAAATGCGAGGAGCAAAACTGCTCGTAGGACTGCCTGGGGATTTTGACAAGGCTGCAACAGTTGCGGTACGCATCCCTGTCCATGTTGGTAAACATGGACTGGCTAGCCTATTAGCAAGGTTACCTGTTGGAAATGCTACAATTGATGCGCCATGCACCTTAACTGTAAATCTAGATGAGTTCAAACATTACAGAGAAAATGTATATTTATGCACCATGGAGGTGACACCATTCCGGAGATGTGTTCGCGGTCCGTCAAAGAAAAACATATCCATTCTGCTGTACTTAAGTCCTTTACACCGTCAATAACATGTGTATAAAGCAGTGCTATTCATACAAATGAAATATAATTAATAATTGACAATAAATATTTGCCCTCCCTCTGCTTGCTAGCTAAAGTGTTTGTCGAAAAAGCAATGTGGTGGTAGGCCGGAAATACCAGCGAACATTCAAGTCGGACAGTAAACACTGTCGGACTCATCAGGACGTATGACGTCACTTCCGTTTTTAGAAAACACGAACTCTCCAACAACAGTATAATCATAAATGATTAGTTGAGTTAAGATAAGATCAGTTAAGATACATTTTTTAATTGAAAGACGTTTAACCACCAAAAGTTATGATTCACAGCGGGAAAACGTGTGAAAATAGTGACGTCACTTCCGGAAAACAAAGCATGAACTCTATTAGCATAAATAATGTATACGTTTTGATATGTATTCAATGGTTAACATTGTATATGTTGAATCAATTTTACTCGAATCCTTCCTGTTCCGACGGGTTTTCATTCACCAGTCCGTCAGCAAATATTAAAGTTGGACAGTATATCCTGTCACACTCAGGAGTAAATGAGACGTGATGGTGAATGTCACCAAAACACGAACTTTCTGGTCAGTATAATACCATAAATGCTGCGAATTATTATATATTGTCATGTTTACAAAACAGTATCCCAAAACATTATGGCTGTTACGTTTTAGCCAGTCTGTCCGTAGACTTTCAAGTCGGAAATTAAAGACCGCGACACTTACTTCCGGAATAAACACTCCTCTTAAAAACATACGCAGCCCAACAACATGGTGGCACTATAGTTTTATTTAAACGGCAATGTTTTTTTTTTTTAAATGGGTGATACAGGTAGGTTAGTTTCAAAATATATATATCTCAAATTGCTAATAACGGACGAGAAAGCTTCCATTTTTTGACGACTTAGCTGCGAAAATAACGTCGTGTGCGTGTAGCAGGTTAAGATCCGTAAAAGCTAGCTCGCATCCTAAATTAGCCTGCAGAACCCCACACAATGAGCCGGGGCGTTTTCATCCACAGCTGGCCCGGCTCCTACTACATTAACTCAGACAAAAGATGGGAGAATGGTACGCTCTCCCTGAGCAGAACCACGCTGTGTTTCATCTCCAACCAAACGAAGGAAAACCTTGCCAGCTTCTCCCTCTCCAGGATCATGGAGATCAAAATGGAATCGTCCAGCTTCATCTTCAGCACTCTGACAGTCTTGGAAGAAGGCAACGCCAAGCACTGGTTCGGTTCCTTGAAGCCCAATAGGGTGGTGGTTTATAACGTACTGGAGCATTTCTGGAGGGAACGCCTCTTGTCCCCTGGCTCAGAGGCCAAGGGGCAACCCGAAAATCGGACCTCTAAAGGCCGGGACCTCATCAGCCTTGTGGCCGGGGATCAGAGGCGACTGGAGGACACTGGGACTGTGCTGAGCCACCAAGGAGAGCAGTTTGACCACATGATCCAAGGCCTGGAGAAGATTGACTCGGACCTGGGAGTGGCTGATAAGTATGACACTTTCTTCAGCTCAGATGTGTCCAATTTTGGAATATAATGGAACGATGAAGTGCTCTTTGTAAGAGAAAAGCTCCTACTATTTATTTAATGGAAAGTGTGTGTCTTGCAGGCTCCTGTCACAGCTGGAATCAACTTCCTGGTGGCCTTTTGGGAAAATTCCATGGAAGATTCAACAGGAAGCCAAGGCCGAGGATGCCGCTCTGGCGGCCGCCGCAGCCTACAGAGGCCCCGACAGGAGTAAGGTGATCGCAAGCATCCCGGCTGTCGTGTCCAAAGGCAGAGATTGTGACTTGAAGCCCGGCTGTCTCCTGGTGCTGGTGTCCTCGCTGGAGGTGAGGAACACTGGATGCCAGCTGCTGCACTGCTTCCAACGAAACGAAATCGACGAAATCCAAGTGCACAGCCCGTACGAGATCACGGTCAGGCAGAGGTTTATCGGGAAGCCGGATGTTTGCTACCGACTCTTGTCTGCAAAGATGCCGGAGGCGCTGTCCGTGCTGGAGATGCAGTACAAGAAGAAGGTGGAGTTCACCAGTGAATACGCTGCCTTTAAGGTTTCTCCTGCTTCACCTTCGTGTGTCCCTGAGGGGTCCATTTCCTGTGATGGTAAGAAGACTGACTGTAAATGTGACCACTTAGTGGCAGTATAGCACTGCCAAGCCATCAAGGACACAAAGCATTGCCTGTTACTCCTAACAGGACAACACATGCTTTCTCTCACTTTCACCATCTCCAACCACAGGTCTGTCGCACAGGTGCCAGGACACGGATATCCCGATGGAGGTCGCAGCAGGAGGGCTGTCCCAGCTGCACGTGCAAGTACTCCAGCCGACTGTCAGCCAGGCCGAAGCCCAAGAGCTCAAACAGGTGAAAAGCATGTGGACCATTCAATGAAGACACTCAATGTAAACGATGTGAGGCGCACCCTATGGGTTGTTGTAAAATGATTTTTAAGGTATGTTATCTTGTATGTGATGCATACAGTACATCCTCAAAGTTTTATATTTATTAGACAAATGAGTAATGACTTATGAACAATTACTTGCCAAGTAGGGGTGTAATGATTCGTTTTAACAACGATTCGATTCAATATTTCTGGTTGCCGATACAATTCAGGAATGATAGTATTTTTTTAGAATGATACAATCTGAAACGATTCCGTGAGTTGAAATCAATACAGTAACTTTTTAGCAAAATAAATCAAGCAGTGTGACTGTGAAATACATAATGGATACCAGACACTGCAGGTGAATTTTCCTATATTCCTGTTATTTATTGTAAGGGAATTATTTATAAATGAATTATGGATACAAAGAAGCAAGTGAAGAACAATTAATTGCCAATGCATTCACATCTTATTTGAATAACGTGCAACCAACACTTAAGGTTGAATTAACAAGAATAAACACTTTCTCCTCACATTTTAAACATTTCAGCATTTTTCAATAAAAGTAGAGTAACCAACATTTTAAGAGTAAATTTACCTGCTAAATAATGTTCCCCATACAAAATCTGTTCTCTGCCCTCGCATCACCGATGACAGACAACGTCTTAGGTTTGCGGAAGCATGTATGCCCCCTCATCCTTGTTGATGGCGTTGGATTCCTAACTTCCATAGCCTCCTTCATCCATCTCTTCTATGTTTTTGTTTCTCATGAAATGATTTCTCCTTGTGTTCCAGGAATCAGTGTGTCGCTTGCACCGCTGTCACTTCCATTGTGTTGGCCGCGTCTTCTGTGGTTTAAAGTTGTGTTGCGACTTTATCATTGTGTTGTTTGTATTTATTGTGGCTTTTGCAATCGTACTGAAGCGGAAAGTTATGATTTTGAAATGCCTGGCAGTGGAGAAGGAGAAACACAGTTGTAGACACACGCTCAGACGCCTCCCTAACAAGCGGTAACAAACTCAGGGAGTCAAAACGCACGTTTAAACACTGAGTACACATACACCCAAACTCTCACAGGACTCCATTCTCTAGTGCACCACACACAACAGCACCACCTCTTAAAGGCACACAGATAGACAGGCCACAGATGTTACATTATTGTCTTGTAACATTTGCGTTTGTTATGACCTTTCTGGACCACGGTCAGTGTTGGGTTGATTACTGAAAACCAGTAACTAGTTACAGTTACTAGTTACTTTATTTCAAAAGTAACTCAGTTACTAACTTAGTTACTTACACCAAAAAGTAATGCTTTACTGTGAAAAGTAACTATTTAGTTACTTATTTTTTACTTCTTTTTTTTTTTAAAGCTCTCATAAATGCCCTTTTAGCCTTCATTTCAGTACTGTTATTGCACTGGAGAATAATACAATCTGTTGATCAATTTGACATGCATTTTTATTTTCCTTTTAACATACCGTAATTAATGAAAAACAGTGCAACATAAAAAGGCATTCCTCCTTTCTTTAAACTTGGACCAATGACCATTAATAAAAAACAAGTTAAATTGCAACATAAGAAGGCACATCATCTTCCTTGAAACATAGGTAGTGAAATAAAGCATGACATCTGGAGTGATGCTGCTGTCTTCCGCACTTGGAGCCATGGATTGTAGAATCCTTGTTTTCAGTGGCAGGATCATTGACACAGATGGTGAAGTTTCAGTGCTCAGTAGAGATGTAACACTTTTGAGGGGTTTAAGCACCTGGAGGACCTCATCTGCCACTCTCACATCATCATCAGACAGGGTGACATTTGTCTTCAGGGTGTTGTGGGTCAATGCAGAGTATATAGCTGCCTGCTGCTCCAACATATAAGTGGAGTTCCACCTTGTTGGGACATCATGTATGAGCTTATGAGTAGGCAGCTTTAGCATTTCTTGCTTTGTCTTAAGCACATGAGCAGCTGTTGTGCTTGGGTGGAAGTAGGAAACCTCCTTCCTGATCCTCCCAAGGAGGCGCTCCATCCTATTGACTGAGATTCCCCTCTGTGATGCCAAATTCACTACATGTGCAAAGCACCTATCTGTGGTCCCAGTCCTGCCTCATTCACTGTAATTATTAGATTTTTGGCATTATCACGTGTGACTGGGATATCTTTATCTTCCATTCCTCCACTGCTTGTGTCAGTACCTGCGCAAGGTGACTCTCGTAGAGGGGGCGTGTCTTCTCATCTCCCAGTCTGCTGTGATGAAGTGAGCGCTTATAGTTCCCCTGGACGTCCACCCGTCTGTCATGAGCGCAACAGATGATGCTCGGGATAGTTCATCCACAGCTTTTTTCTTCTCCTGCTCATAAAGATCTGGCACAATCTTATCGCTGAAGTGGGTGCGCGACGGGATGTCGTAACGTGGCTCAATCACGTTCAGCATGTGTTTAAAACCCTCGTTTTGCACAACCGAGTCTGCACCTATAAACACAGCGATTCAATGGCGCGGGGCGTTCAAGCTCCTCCGTTACTCCGCTCGCCATGACCACGCTGTGTGTGGACTGAACGTGCCAACAACTTTTTTTTTTTTGTTTCATATATCAAACCGCGGATCACGTGTGTGCCTCCCCTCCCCACACCCACACCCAGACACACACATAGACCGCGCCTCTTTTCTTCTCTCCGGCTTGTGACAGAGGAAGATTCAGAAGAACAACACCGCATCGCTTCTGTTTCTAGCCGATACTACATCAAAAGTAACGTAAAATAACACAGTAACGCATCATGTAGTAACGGTAACTGAGTTACTGAATATAAAAAATAACGCGTTAGTCCCAACACCGACCACGGTACATAACAGTCATTTTTGTTTTGATGGCGCCACAGACGGGAAACTAGACTTAAAATTCAAAATTGTGCTAAATTTCATATAAATTCTGCCGTCCTTAAATCCAATGTTTTTCTTTTTCTAGCATCGATAAAATTGATCGATTCCCTTTTTAAGCAATTTGTATCGATACCTATCTCTTGGAATCCAAACTTGCCAAGCACAAATCGATATACTTGAAATTTAGGGATATACATTAATCTATTGGTGTATTATTAATTGTTACACACTTATTGCTAAGTCCTGCCTGTTTTCCTTAATGGCGGCCATGTTTTTAAATGTAACACACGTGCTTGTCAGTCCCTAAAGGTTTGGACCCTTAAGTTACAGTGAATGTTTGTGTAGAGCTCCTTGAGAAATTTCAAGTCAATCCAACTTATTGGGTTTGATAACAGCGCCACGGTCTTGGTATTTTTCAGAAAACTAATATCACATGTGCATGTTTTGACAAAAACGTTGCAACATATGTGTCCTTGTTTTTTCACACGACGCTATGCTGCAGTTACTCCCACTGACCACTAGATTAGCTACTGCACTATCTCATTGGGTACACACAATACAAGAGCTGTATCAAAATATCTGTCTTCCCAAAGACATTGCATCAGGGCAACCAAAATATTAGGAATCGCCTAAGTTAAGTATGATGTGTACCTAATAAAGTGTCTGAGGTGGGTTTAACTGTGCCCGTTGTAAATAATCCTTTGGTTTTAGTAGCATATATTTTAATAGTTCCGTTCCAAGCCGCAGTGCATACACTGGGATTTTTTCCCCCCTCAGTTTTATGTAATGCTTCAAGCTTTCAAATAAAAAACAAGGATTTTGGTGAGACCACAAACCAAAGTCCGTGCAGGCTTTAAGGGCGGGAAAGAGACATGGTCGGTTCTTGTGGTGTGACTGCACGACACGTTTGGGCTCTTAGAGACATGCAACATCAGAAAGGTCAGTTCGGGGATGGCATTTGGTTACATCATAAGTGGTATTGAGATTAATTAACTTAAAACAGGTAATTATTTACAATGTAGAGGGTTTTGTTTGGCCACAACATTAGGTACACATTCACAATCCAATCACATGTAATACAAGAGCCCCATTAATATATACCTTTAATGGGGTAATACATACAAAATATATAGTTTTAATAAAAAATAATATATAAAAATATATATATTCATTCAAAATCATTTAGAGATCATTTTATATCTATAAATATACATTTTAATTTATGTCATGTCTTTATTGTAAAAATAATTTGTAGAAAAAAACCCACTGTCATTGTAATATTCTAGTTTCATACTGAGAAGTGTTTCTATTATTTTGCCATTGACCCAAACATTACATTTTACCACTGCAACTGACACCTTTCCAGTTTCACTTCAGCAACTAGATTTTATAGTCATAAATAAAGTAGTGAAATTAAGCACAAGCAATAAATTTTAGTTATAGATCAAAGGACCTCCCTAACTCCTGCAAACAATTTTTAATCACAAGACTTCGAGATAACAGACAAGACACAAAACTACAGTAATTTTAATTGGCAACTTTCTGTATTGAAGAAAAAGTAAAACAAATCAAGAAAATAAATTGTAGTAGTCAGTAACAGTTTCATTTTTGGATTTAACAAAGTGAGAAATATGGAATCAATCAACCTGTGTCAGATTAAATCTGTTCATTAGTCTGCATTTAAAGATGAGTGTTCACACCTTGTATAGCTGTTGGACCAGGTGGAAAAACAGACAGCCGGTGCGACTGTGGTGAACCTTAACAAGACCTTCACCTCCTCAAGTAACAATGCTCTTTAAACCGGGTCCATGTCACAAACAAGTTAACAACGACCTGAAAAAAGCCACACCATTGGCACAGACTTTGCTCGCTGTCTGGTCTGATAAAATATGATGAGGATGATGACCAGGGGCCTCATCTATTAAGAGTTGTGTGGATTTCCTACTAATATAATGAGGTATGCTCATATCCAGACAATATCATAGACACAAACAGTTTCAGATGTATTAAGGTGTGCGCATGCATTAATCCAAGCACATTTCTTTTGTACATCCCAATCAACGTGGAATTGAGCGCACATGTTGCACGCCCTGGCCATGCCCTGTCTAATCCCATTTATATACGCAAATCATATTTAAATTAGCCATATGGCTGAGATCCCGCCCTCCACATTTAGAAAACAAAGATAATGAGCAAGAGCAAAAAATAATATCACCGACAATTACATGTAGGTCCTTATGGCTGGAGTGCAAACATGTATTAAATTCCACTATTGTTGCAAGTTTGTGCAGCACTGCATGCACCGGGGGAAAACTATGGTTAGGTGTTTTACATTTATGCATTAAACATGTGTATACTTTGCACACAGAGACAATCAGGGGCATGTTAACCAGAAAACAAGCAGCAAGTCACTAACTTTAACCTCTGACTCGTAATGATGCTGCGAAAACAGGATATAACATTTGGGCGGCACATAGGCTCAATTTGCATCAAGTGAATAATATTGGGACAATTACCTAAATACATGTGCTCATCAAGAAGTCACAACTCTTACACAATGCCAGCTTGTAGTTGGTTCCCAACCATGCAGTTACTTAGAATGTAGGAATCACATGTTAAACCAGGCCATATTGCTACAATGTTGCTTCATTGTTTTTGCAAATCACACATGATCTGTACATCGATCGAATGAAAATGTTTCCTGTTGATATTGACGTGACATATTTGTCATATGATGATGCTTTTAGAGCAATGTGTGTGCAGTCGATAGCTCCAAGTACATTAGGAAAACCAGCTGTTGCTGCAAATTGCGCTTTAACGTTGGCTCGTTCGGCTGCATTGTATGGTAAATTGATATACTTTACTAACATGCCGATAATTCCGTGCCATGCGGCTGGCATGGCTCGGTTCAGGGTCGACTGGCACAGTCCCGATCGGATGCCAAGCTCCCTCTGGATTGCCCAAGTTGCGAGGAACCCCAGTGTGGTCAAAATCTTTATGGACACAGGCAGCGCATGGCCCCTCGCCGTGGTGTGTTCTTCAAGGTGTGTTAATAGTTTAAATGTCTTTGATGTGCACATCAATCAGTCTGGTGAATAATAGTTTGCACATGTTTTTATTTAAACAGTTACCCAGCATCACCTTTGTGTGTCGCTATATTATACACATGTGCATACGCCAGCCACGAATTGGGCGTGAGGCACTGCACCTTTCCATGTTCAGTTCACGCTTGATACTAGAGTTAGATGATTGTGGAAAAACTAATCATGATTATTTTGATTGCTATTGAAATCACGATGAATAACACAATTCATTAATTTAAAAACATAACTTTTTTTTGTACAGTCAAAACTCAACTTTAAATATAATTGAAAAGAACTGGATATGAATTAATAATGACTAAACAAAAACAAGTAAAAGGTAATAATAGTAACAACAATACATTTAAATACGTAAAAATCGCAATATTAAAAAAAAAAGAAAACTAAGATTTTCTTTTTACATTTTTCAAAATTCCAGTTTTTACCTTTTACACTTATTTTACCACCATAGACAGTGTGCTTTTTTGTGTCATATATAACATTTCATAAAATATTTGTCAAAAAATCGTCATGTTATGGTGCAATACATCTATGGACACTTTTGACCAGTATTTTAGTTCAAAGCATAGTAATTGTGTAAATCTATCAAAAAGTGCTATAAGAACATTATGCTTGTATGAGGCACTTTTTTGAAACCTTTATTTTGTTAGTGCAGTTAGACCAAATGTTGCGCACAGCGCTGTTATTGTGAAGGGGGAAGTGTGCTGTTCTGAGCTTGTCGTCTAAAGGTGACTATTGAGGCTGTTTGAAAGAAAAAAGAAGTGTGAGCCTCAAGTTGCAACTGCGGTCCTGTTTGTACTTTGATCTTACATCGACAATGTCTTTTACAACAACACAAGAAGATGAGATGTGTTGTGGGTATATGGATTGTTCTTTCTAGCTTTGTAGTTTAGTCGGTGTTTCAAGTGGCCGTCTTGACATTGTTTAGTTCAGGACACAGTGGTTGAGTGTTTTAGGGATAAATGAGCGGTACTGGACCCATATTTTCCCAAACAAATGTTCCTTCTCCTCACAATGACAGCAATTCCGTCACTTTCATGTAAATTTTTGTGATGTTCTGAGTTAACAGCGGATTTCGTTTTATTGGCCAATTCTGTGATTCTGTCCTTGGTTATGTAAATGCGGTAATCATATGCCTTACTTTTTTTTGGTTGAGTTTAGTGATTATTGATCAGGCATACAAGCGCTGTTTGAAAATGTATCAACCGTGTTGAGATCCCACATTTCTAATTTACATGCTCTTTTTTTCACTCATACGCTCAGTCATCCATTTCACCATTACAAGCTCAGGAATTTGCATACACGTTGCACGGCTCGTTAATATTTTTTTGGATTATAATATTTTTATGATCATGAGAAGCCAAAATCCAAATTGTGATTGAAATTAAATTAATTGTCCAGCCCTATTTCATCCATCTCAACATTGCCGTGAAAAAGGGCGTACGCCAGGTTTTTGTGCGTACGCACGCTTTATACATGAGGCCCCAGGGCGATTGACATGAATCATCGAGAGATGTCATCTAAAACAAAGGAGAAGATTATCAAACGTTTTCAAGACGACAAATCATTACGCAGTGTCGCAAAAGATGTTTATTGACCACCACACTCCGCAACCCCCAAGGTACAAGCGGTAGAAAAAAACTACCGGTAATAATATCCTCCAATACTGGTGATTCCATTATTTATTCCAGGTGTTGTATATAATGGGAGCGCTCTGCTGTTTTGCAAGCATCTACCGAGTGACCCAAACCTTACACTTCCTCTGCAACTGCTCCTTATTTCTCATATTCATATGCTTCATTATTATTATTAAATCTGTCTTTTTATTTGTGTCCTGTGCCTCGCTTGACCACAGGGTGTGTAATGACTTTAACAAACGTGTGTGCTTATGTGTGTGTGTATGTGTGCGTGTGTGTGTTTGCAGATGCTGATGCAGCTGAAGAACCTGGCTCTGGAGGCAGAAACGGAACTGGAGCGGCAGGACGAGGCGCTGGACGTCCTGACCAGCTCCACGGACCGAGCCACCATGCACATTGAGAAGCACACCTGCCGCATGAAGCGATTGCTGTGAGGACAGGCAGGGACATGAATTAATTTATTTCCTCCTTGAGGTGAAATAGTCTTTATTATTTGTTTATTGGCATTTTGTGCGACTCTTTCGCAATCGTGGAATACTTGGCATTAATTAATAATAAATCATTAATTAAATTACCATGAAACAATATAAAGCTAGACAATTCTTAGTGAAATGATAACCATTATTATTATTAAACCCTAGTTTCCTGGAATGTTGAGCATATAGTACAACGCGTCGCTTGGCAAAAACAATGCCTTAAGTGCACCCACTCGTCAGAAGACAAAGTGCATGTTCCACTGTTGCTTTATGGCAAAGACACATCCATCACGTTGCATGTCTGTCAATGGACACACTACAGCAGGACAAAAATACTAGTTCTTGTGTAATATGAATACTCTAAAGCAGGGGTGTCCTAACTCTTTGACTTTGGGGCCACATTGGGATAAAACAGTTTGGGCCAAAAGCAGGCTGCATTTAAAGTAACAATATGCGCACACACACATACAGTATATGTTTGTGTGTATATATATGTATATATTGAAATAAGGCTGTAACATAACAAAATGTGGGAAAAATTAAGTGCTGTGAATACTTTACGGATGCACTGTATAGTATATATATATATATATATATATATATATATATATATGTATATGTATATGTATATATATTAATATTTAGATTTTAGATTTAGATTTATTGGTCCCCGTTGGGGAAATTAATTTTCACTGCCGTACATTTGAACAATATACATTACACATCACGAAACAAAAATAACAAAAGGACATCATACATGACCAACACACATTTACAGGCTTGTCAGACAGACAGGTTGGCCGGGCCTGCTGTTAAGGGTGGCTATAGCTGCAGGGATAAGGCTTTTCCTGAGGCGGGCTCTCCGGAATTTGATGATATATATATCATCAAATCAAGTATATATAATATGTATATATAATAATAATAATAATAATACCTGGGATTTATATATATATATGTGTGTGTGTGTGTGTGTGTGTGTGTGTGTGTGTGTGTGTGTGTGTGTGTGTGTGTGTGTGTGTGTGTGTGTGTGTGTGTGTGTGTGTGTGTGTGTGTGTGTGTGTGTGTGTGTGTGTGTGTGTGTGTGTGTGTGTGTGTGTTTTTATGGCTATTTATATATATATGTATGTGTATGTTTTATAATATTATATATATATACACACACACATGCCTACAATATAAATACACAATGTACACCATATATTTGTTCTAAAGTTAGTGTAGTGATATGGATATTAAATATATTTGTAATGTACTTACATAGAGCTACTAAATAAATTAGTTATCTAAATCACTACACTAACTTCAGTTGTAGTAACAATTTTAAGGCAAAACCACTGTTTTTTTAAATTAATATTTATTCCAACTCCGTGTGCTGTCTCATTGAGTGCTTGTGTGCTCATGCTAATCAAGTTTGCACAGCTGTTTTTACAGTACTCAACGATCGCAATGATTTAAGTCTGCATATTAATTTCATACCAAATTGTGGAGAGAAGTTTTCCAAACATGTAAGAATACAGTACAACCTGCAATAAAGCCCAATTTTGAAGGGTTATCGCCATTACGCTGTCATCTGGAACTGCGCACACCAACACGTAGATACGCGTACACTAATACACACAACACTTTTTTTTTGCCACACAGCAGAGCGTTGATTGTAACATAACAACAATCATTCATACAAAAATAAAGAATGTAGGATTTACAGTTCTATCAGGAAATTATCAGGGATATTTAAGTTTGCATTGATTAAAACAAGCTAGCGCTAACAGACTGTATAACTACACATTACCTCCATCAGTGTGTGAATGTGTGTGTGAATGGGTAAATGTGGAAGTAGTGTCAAAGCGCTTTGAGTACCTTGAAGGTAGAAAAGCGCTATACAAGTACAACCCATTTATCATTTATTTATTTACTTAAACAGTTACTAACACATCAGACCCTGACGACACTACAATATGAAATAGAAACGATAAAAACATTGAATATTAAGAGTATGTGAACCACGTGTACCTTTTTTACTTCCGTGATGACCTTCTTAAAGTTTTGTAATCAATCAGAAATATCAAACTGCTAAAATGTGCCAAACATGGCAAAGTGTGACGAGAGAGAGTTTTGCATATTACCCATAATGCTTGGTAGTGGCTTTAAATGGGTGTAAGTTTAACTTGTGTATGGTGCTTAGACATTTTTTTATAATGTCCACATCAGTAAGCAGGTTTGTGCCACATGTGTTAGCTTTCTGTCTTGTTATGGTTTATTTGCACTATGAGCGGGAGAGGTTGCTTGGGTTGGGGCATATAAATTGACGCTATGCTTTGTCCATAATACAAAACTCATGATCATTGACCAACATTACCAACACAAAGTGGCAGATTTTTAGCAATGTATTACACTGTAACGATATTAAATTTTAACTCTGGACATCCCTCGGTCCAGACTTCATATTTGACTTGGGACATTTCGCCAGCCAGACTGACAACTTTTGTTGTAGTTTTGACACCACTGCTTTAAAGACTGGATATGAATGATGTGTCTGTCGTCTGCTATCACTGTAATTATCTATTGTTGAGCAAATTAATGCATGAACACTAACTAGTCCTTTTCCACACGTCTGTCATTATTGCAATTCAATTAAATAAAGTCTATTATTATTGGTTGGAGTCGCTCTTTTTCTATTAACAAAGTGACTCATCCACCTGTTTTCTGCTTATTTGACCCGCTTTCTATTTTTTAAACAATTTCCTCTCAGAGTTGACATTTACAAACAAACAGTTGAACATTATGATTACCAATAAAACCTTTGGCCCTGTGGGCCTTTTTATGTCACATATAATTGTAGGTGAAAAAAAAATAACATTCTCTCGATGAGCTTCAAGCACACCTGTGAAGTGAAAACCCTTTCAGAAGCTCATCAAGATAATGCCAAGAGTGTGCAACGCAGTAATCAGAGCAAAGGGTGGCTATTTTAAAGAAACTACAATATAAAACATGTTTTCAGTTATTTACCTTTTTTGTTAAGTACATAACTCCACATGTGTTCATTCATAGTTTTGATGCCTTCAGTGACAATCTACAATATAAATAGTCATGAAAATAAAACGCATTGAATGAGGTGTGTTTAAACTTTTGGCCTGTACTGTAAATATACACACACGTGTAAGTATATATATGTGTATATATATATATATATATATATATATATATATATATATATGTGTATAATATGTATGTGTGTATATATATATATATATATATATATATATATATATATATATATATATGTATATGTGTGTGTGTGTATATATATACACATATATATATATATGTGTGTGTATATATATACACATACAGTATATATATATATATATATATATATATATATATATATATATATATATATATAAACATTTTTGCCCCAAGAATCATAATTGAATCTAATTGTGAGTTGATGTAAGATTCACATTCTTAAAAAATTTAATAAAATATGATGTAATTAGAATATAAATAAAATAAAATAAAATAATTGTATTGCAACAACACAAAACATGGCTATTAATGTTTCTTAAATTTCAGTAAAAATGTTTTAAAAAATAACTGACAATTTATCAATTAAATAATTCAATCAAAGTTTATTTATATAGCTCATAATCACAAGTGTCTCAAAGGGCTGCAGAAGCCACAACGACATCCTCGGCTCATTAAATTTAAAATAAAAAGTATTATTAAAAATAAATAGTATTCTTGCCTTAACAAATAATCAAAACCCCCCCTAAGACTTGGGGAATTTGGCAGGAAAAACACTGGATAAGAACTTTGACCGCAGCAATCTTGTAATGTAAAAATGAATAGCATTGTTGCGTTATAATATAAGAATGTATTTGCATATAGTTAACCATTTCTATCATATAGCTTGAAGTCTGCAATCCTTTGAGTTGAATATTCCAACATAAAAAGTCCATTAAAACAACAACGAAGCATGATCTTCACAACTCTTTCTTTACTCCTTTAGTAAAAGTCAACAAGGCGACGCCCTTCCTAGTCGGCTCCATTGTGACAAATTACAGCGGAGAATAGGAAAACACTGGCAAACTCCAAACGGATGCAATTACTGTTGAAGCGAGTGCACGCCGCTCGCCGAACATCCTGTTGGCACCAAATGAATGTTGGACTGCTTTGGCTAAACGCTTTGGACCGCCCGCTCTCAGAAGTCAGTCAGCCATCATTCCTAACCGGATGCTGCGTCTTGACGTAGTGAAGTGGCGGCGAGCACACCACACATGCTGCTGTGAATTCCACACGCCGGCTGGCGCAAGGAAGCGGCGGCGGAGGAGGCAGCGGCCTCGTCCGACCACAGATACATGAGATGGTGTGTGGATACACGGAGGGAGTCAGCTGGCCTTGGCTTCCAAACACTGATAGTTGTGAGGCGTGTACTCTTGTAGGGAGCAGCGTGACTCCATTGACGGACAATCAACAGAAAAAAGGGTGGGGTTGCAAGGGCACATATGGGCTGCTGTTCCAGAATGTGACTTAAACACAAACAGAGTGATCATCTTTTGGAATGTTCTTCACCGCTCTTCCTTCACACTTCATTTACTAATATTGATCAATACCAACAAATGTCATCAATTGCTCAACAAGATTAAATAATTAGTTGCCTTAACCTCTTAAGGCCCAAGCTGTTTGTTTACATGCTTTTTTTTTTTATTTCTCTTTGCTATTTGGGCTTATTGGACTCTAATTAGAATAAAAACTAAGAATCATCTTTTGATATGATGTACTTAGTCCATAAGTACACAAATGTGTACTTCATGTTTAGTGACATGCTAATTCTTATTTTTACACTTTTCTTTCTCCAAATTCCATTGTATGTTATACTCTTCTGACACCACCAGATGGCAATATGAGTGTCCACATAAGCGGCCATAAGACCCCAATTCAGTAGTGTACACAATTTTGGAAATAAGAGCTAAAAGGTGCTGTCCACGCATGTGGCCACTAAGCCTTTAGAGGTTTTAATGTGATGCTATTAAGATTATTCAACTACAGTCTATTGGGGGCCACTGTCTGTCAAAGATTCTTTATGCCACGGCAATTCAACTACATATTGAAGAGGGTCGCAGTTTCAAGAGTCCAAGGGCTCAGGGGCCGGACATCTAAATGTGGATGTTTCGTCAAAAAGTGTCTCCGCAGGTTATATTCCTTTGAGACATAATTTACTTAATTACAAAGTAAACACATTGGGCCCCATTCAGCAATAAGTTCCTAACTTTTCCTCTTATTTTTCTTCCTAAGTGATTTCCTAAGAGGAGTCCATTCAAATTAATGACATGTTCTTAAACGCCCAAATTATTCCCACCTGCTGTTCTTAAGTTGCTGAATGCCAAATGGTTAGCGCGTACGTGTCTATCGTAATTTGCATATAAACACGCCCTTATTTCCGCAATATGCATATGTAAACGCCCTTAATTCCGCAATTTGCTTAGGTGAACGCCCTTAATTCCCCATATAAGGGCACAATTCCGGCGGAAAAGCCAAACATCAGACACACGGAGAAAACACAAACAGATTACAGAAGAGAAATTCGTATTATCCCACGGGGGAAATACACAGAGGTGGGTAGTAACGCGCTACATTTACTCCGTTACATCTACTTGAGTAACTTTCGGGATAAATTGTACTTCTAAGAGTAGTTTTAATGCAACATACTTTTACTTTTACTTGAGTATATTTATAGAGAAGAAACGCTACTTTTACTCCGCTACTTTTATCTACATTCAGCTCGCTACTCGCTACTAATTTTTTATCGATCTGTTAATGCACGCTTTGTTTGTTTTGGTTTGTCAGACAGACCTCCATAGCGTTTCAACAAATACAGTCACTGGTGACGTTCACTCCGTTCCACCAATCAGATGCAGCCACCGGTGACGTTGGACCAATCAAACAGAGCCAGGTGGTCACATGACCTGACTTAAACAAGTGGAAAAACATATTGGGGTGTTACCATTTAGTGGTCAATTGTACGGAATATGTACTGTACTGTGCAATCTACTAATAAAAGTTCCAATCAATCAATCAAAAGTGTGAAGGAAAAAAATACCCCTTTTTGTTTCAACCGTACATCCCGTCAAAAGCCTAAAGACTGACTGCACAGTTCCTGTCTTCACAATAAAAGTGCCGCTCCATCGCGCCTGCGCTTTCAAAATAAGAGTCTCCGAAAGCCAGCGCAAACAAGCTAGCAAGCTACGGAGTTTGCCGCCAATGTATTTCTTGTAAAGTCTATAAAAACGAATATGGAAGCTGGACGAATAAGAAGCCAAAAACCAACCACTTTCATGTGGTATTAGACAGAAAGGAGGAACTTTTTTTCTCCTCCATTTGAAAACGTGGACGTTACCAGCACTACTGTCTGCTTACAATCAATGCAAGTCATCAGAATCAGGTAATACACCAACTTATATTCTTGTTTTCATGAAATAAAGGAATCTATATGTGTTAAACATGCATGTATATTCATTAAAACACCTTTAACATGTAAACAAAAACGGCAAAATAAATAAATATAAATTATATACTGTATATATCAATGTATGTATATATATATATATATATATATGTGTATATATATATATATATATATATATGTATGTTTATATATATATATATATATATATATATATATATATATATATATATATATATATATATATATATATATATGTGTGTGTGTGTGTGTGTATATGTTACTCATCAGTTACTCAGTACTTGAGTAGTTTTTTCACAACATACTTTTTACTTTTACTCAAGTAAATATTTGGGTGACTACTCCTTACTTTTACTTGAGTAATAAATCTCTAAAGTAACAGTACTCTTACTTGAGTACAATTTCTGGCTACTCCACCTCTGGAAATACATAATGTCAAAACGTAAGTATAAGAAAGGGGTGGGGGGGTGCTGAGGTAGCCCCGAAGCGGTCAAATAAATATTCGTCACTTCGGGCAAAACATGGTCGTGAAATATGCGGGCACGATCTGCGACATCTTGCAGTAACAGCAAGTGTGTGTGTGTGTGTGTGTGTGTGTGTGTGTGTGTGTGTGTGTGTGTGTGTGTGTGTGTGTGTGCGTGCGTTATCTATCTATCTATCTATCTATCTATCTATGATATTAATTCAACATTAGGCAATAGAAGTAAGGGAACTTGTCACACTTAAGAACAAATAGGCCACCCTAAGAGTGCTTTGGATCACTCATAGATTTTGTTCTTACCTATGAACAAATCCCAGCTAAGAAAACATTGGTGAATACAAAAATCTCCTTAAAAACTTCATAAGTGGGCCTAAGCACAAAATGTGTTCTTAATAACGGTTGCTGAATGGGGCCCATCGACACTGCATTGTCAATCAATTCATTATTCTGACTCAATTCCAGCATCTGCAGCTAGTTAACAGTATGAAGAAACAGAAGCTCCAGAAGTTTTGTTAAGGGTTGATGTTCCTTCTTTTGAATTATTATTAAATTATTGTTATCAAAGGTCCGACAGGAAACAATGACTTGAGCACTTGCTTGTGGCAGAACATTCATACTTTATCTAGTCGTCGTTTGAAGAAATTTAGATTTTTGAGGGTTGAATGCGTAGTCTTCTTCTACTCGCCCCACTGCTGCTTCATTGTGACACATATGCCTCGCTGTTGCCCCCTGTGGGTTGACGGGAGTGCTGCATACATGATCAACTCTAGTTTAAATGGTTTCATCGAGCCTATTTGGGTGTGATAATCGGCGGGCCAAATTAAATGTCCCCACATCTGCAGTCCCCTCCAAGGTTTGGACATCCACCTCTTTTTAATGTGGCAAGCCACTTCTTTTTAGTATGGCCGGCCAAATCATTCATGTGGCCTACGACACCATCTATGTGGCCCACCACATTTTTTAAGTGGCCCACTACATCATTTATGTGGCCTGCGAAAGGCTGAAAATGGGAAAAAAAGCACTTTCTGGCCAATATATTTGTTTTTCAATTTTGACAGAAAAATATTGCACATGCACATTTGCATAAACTATGTTCCACACTTTAATATTATATTTATTAGAGCTGTCCGATAATGGCTTTTTTGCCGATATCCGATATTGTCCAACTCTTAATTACCGATTCCGAGATCAACCGATACCGGTATATACAGTCGTGGAATTAACACATTATTATTCCTAATTTTGTTGTGATGCCCCGCTGGATGCATTAAACAATGTAACAAGGTTTTCTAAAATAAATCAACTCAAGTTATGGAAAAAAATGCCAACATGGCACTGCCATATTTATTATTGAAGTCACAAAGTGCATTATTTTTTTTAACATGCCTCAAAACAGCAGCTTGGAATTTGGGACATGCTCTCCCTGAGAGAGCATGAGGAGGTTGAGGTGGGTGGGGTTGAGGTAGGGGCGGGGGGGGGGGGGGCGGGGGCGGGGGGGGGGCGGGGGGTGTATATTGTAGCGTCCCGGAAGAGTTAGTGCTGCAAGGGGTTCTGGGTATTTGTTCTGTTGTGTTTATGTTGTGTTACGGTGCGGATGTTCTCCCGAAATGTGTTTGTCATTCTTGTTTGGTGTGGATTTACAGTGTGGCGCCTATTTGTAACAGTGTTCAATCAATCAATCAATCAATGTTTATTTATATAGCCCTAAATCACAAGTGTCTCAAAGGGCTGCACAAGCCACAACGACATCCTCGGTATAGCCCACATAAGGGCAAGGAAAAACTCACCCCAGTGGGACGTCGATGTGAATGACTATGAGAATCCTTGGAGAGGACCACATATGTGGGTAACCCCCCCCCCCCCTATAGGGAGACCGAATGCAATGGATGTCGAGTGGGTCTAACATAATATTGTGAGAGTCCAGTCCATAGTGGATCCAGCATAACAGTAAGAGTCCAGTCCACAGTGGGGTCAGCAGGAAACCATCCCAAGCGGAGACGGGTCAGCAGCGCAGAGATGTTCCCAACCGATATACAGGCGAGCGGTCCACCCCGGGTCCCGACCCCGGACAGCCAGCACCCCATCCATGGCCACCGGATCTGTGTGTCTCCCCTTCCACAAGGGATAGGGGGGAGCAGAGGAGAAAAGAAAAGAAACGGCAGATCAACTGGTCTAAAAAAGGGGGGCTATTCAAAGGCTAGAGTATACAAATGAGTTTTGAGATGGGACTTAAATGTTTCTACTGAGGTAGCATCTCTAACTGTTACCGGGAGGGCATTCCATAGTGCTGGAGCCCGAATAGAAAACGCTCTACAGCCCGCAGACTTTTTTTGGGCTCTGGGAATCACTAATAAGCCGGAGTTCTTTGAACGCAGATTTCTTGCCGGGACATATGGTACAATACAATCGGTAAGATAGGCTGGAGCTAGACCGTGTAGTATTTTATACGTAAGTAGTAAAACCTTAAAGTCGCATCTTAAGTGCACAGGAAGCCAGTGCAGGTGAGCCAGTATAGGCGTAATATGATCAAACTTTCTTGTTCTTGTCAAAAGTCTAGCAGCCGCATTTTGTACCAACTGTAATCTTTTAATGCTAGACATAGGGAGACCCGAAAATAATACGTTACAGTAATCGAGACGAGACGTAACGAACGCATGAATAATGATCTCAGCGTCGCTAGTGGACAAAATGGAACGAATTTTAGCGATATTACGGAGATGAAAGAAGGCCGTTTTAGTAACACTCTTAATGTGTGACTCAAAGGAGAGAGTTGGGTCGAAGATAATACCCAGATTCTTTACTGAGTCGCTTTGTGTAATTGTTTGGTTGTCAAATGTTAAGGTGGTATTATCAAATAAATGTCGGTGTTTAGCAGGACCGATAATCAGCATTTCCGTTTTCTTAGTGTTGAGTTGCAAGACGTTAGCGGACATCCATTGTTTAATTTCATTAAGACACGCCTCCAGCTGACTACAATCCGGCGTGTTGGTCAGCTTTAGGGGCATGTAGAGTTGGGTGTCATCAGCATAACAATGAAAGCTAACACCGTATTTGCGTATGATGTCGCCTAGTGGCAGCATGTAAATACTAAAGAGTGCAGGGCCAAGAACCGAACCTTGGGGGACTCCGCACGTTACCTTAACATAGTCCGAGGTCACATTGTTATGGGAGACGCACTGCATCCTGTCAGTAAGATAAGAGTTAAACCACGACAAAGCTAAGTCTGACATACCAATACGTGTTTTGATACGCTCTAATAAAATGTTATGATCGACGGTATCGAAAGCAGCGCTAAGATCAAGAAGCAGCAACATAGATGACGCATCAGAATCCATCGTTAGCAGTAGATCATTAGTCATTTTTGCGAGGGCTGTCTCCGTAGAGTGATTTGCCCTGAAACCGGATTGAAAAGGTTCACAGAGATTGTTAGACACTAAGTGTTCATTTAGCTGCTGTGCGACGATTTTTTCGAGGATTTTCGAGATAAACGGAAGGTGGTAGTTTACCATGAGGTCAGGATCGAGGTTAGGTCTTTTGAGCAGAGGATGAATAACCGCTTTTTTGAATGCTAGTGGAACAGTGCCAGAGGAAAGTGATAAGTTTATAATATTTAGCACTGATGGACCTAATAATACAAAAAGCTCCTTAATAGGTTTCCCAGGAAATGGGTCAAGTAAACATGTTGTTTGTTTTGTCCCCTTAACACATCTTAACAATTCCTCTAATGTTATTTCATCAAAGAGAGAGAAACTATTTTGGAGGGCGGTATCCTTCGTAGATACAGTCGTATCTGTGTTAATAGAACCCAGTTGTAGCTGCGATGCATTGTCTTTAATCTCCTTTCTAATGAGTTCAATTTTCTTATTAAAGAAATTCATAAAATCATCTGCTGAGTGGGTGGAGCTACTGGGAGGAGTCCCTTGTTGGGTTAGCGATGCTACTGTACTAAACAAAAATTTCGGATCATTTTTGTTGAGGTGGATGAGATTTGAGTAATATTTAGCCTTAGCTAGGGTAAGCATGTGTTTATAAGTTATTAAACTATCACTCCATGCTTGATGGAAAACCTCAAGTTTAGTAGCGCGCCATTTGCGTTCCAGCTTTCTACATGATAATTTATGGGCTCTAGTTTCTTCTGTAAACCATGGGGTGCACCTTTTAGGGGCTCTTTTAAGCTTTAGCGGTGCTATACTATCAATGGTGTCGCGCAAGGCGTCGTTAAAGTTGTTAGTGAGGTTATCAATAGAGCCGACATAATTTGGGAATGGTGCCATTACCGAAGGCAGTAGGCCAGCAAGAGTCATCGTTGTGGCAGCATTAATGTTGCGGCTGCTATAGTAATTATTATTATTAGTTTGTTGACAATGAGTCAGAACTTCGAATTTTATAAGGTAATGATCGGACATTACTTTAGTATACGGGAGTATCGTAACTTTGGAGGTGGTGACACCCCTGACCAGCACTAGATCTATCGTATTTCCGTTGCGATGCGTAGGTTCATTTATTATTTGTGTACGACCACAGCTATCAATTATAGTCTGGAGCGCCATGCACTGAGGGTCCGATGGGGTATTCATATGGATATTAAAGTCCCCCATTATGATTATATTGTCGGCGTGTGTCACTAAATCAGCAACAAACTCTGAAAATTCACTGATGAAGTCCGAATTGGGTCCTGGGGGGCGGTAGATAACAGCCAGGTGGAGAGGCAGCGGTGTGACAAACCTCATAGTAAGCATCTCAAACGAGTTATATTTATTATTCAGGTTCGGGGTAAGATTAAAGTTTTTATTGTGGATGAGTGCAACTCCCCCACCCCTTTTAATGGGACGGGCAATATGTGCTCCCGCATAGCCAGGAGGAGACGCCTCACCCAGCACAAAGAAATCGTCTGGTTTGAGCCAGGTCTCGGCGAGACCAATAACGTCAAGATTATTGTCTCTAATGACCTCATTAACTAATAACGTTTTGGAAGATAATGATCTTATGTTTAAGAAGCCCATATTATAGGTAGTGGGCTGTTTTGAGGAGTTTTTGTTGAAATTATCCGTAGTAGCAATATTAATAATGTTGCGTTTATTATGTGTAGTGTAATTTAAATAATTTCGACCATATCTAGGAATTGATATGACGTGAATTTTCCGATTGTTTGCTTGATGTTGTGATAAACCGAACGCATCATAACTTGCCACCTCAGTAGAGTGCATGTCTACTTCTGACACAGAAAAAACATTTTTTGAGTTGTGTATTGTTCTAAAATAGTTGCTATGTGTGCAGGTATTATCCAGCCTGGCGCTGGCTAGTTCTATTTTAACTAACTTCTCAACCGGACTAGCGCTTCTTTGAGGATTAGCCTTTCGCTTTGTTGTTAGCCCCGCTCAGCATCCCCGCTTCTGCTTCCGCTCACACCGCTTACGTGTCTTCCGTTGACGGTCCTTGCTGGCACTTGACTCCGCTGCTTTCGAGGCCGCTGGATGTAGCCGGCGAAGAATCCCCATGCTAGCGAGGAGGTCGAAAGTACCCGCATCTTTCAGCCTATAACGGCCCGATCTATCCACATCCAGAATCGTCCGTCGGTCGTATCTGATCACGAAGTGTCCACGCTGTGAGCCAGCCATGAAATAGACAGAATTGACGGGTATTTTTGCCAAATCGCTCTACACTTCCAAGAGCGTCTGCAAGCCGCTGCCATCAGGGCGCCGCCATCTTGCCATATCATCTTGTTAAAAATAATTATACGGCCACCCTCAGTGTGACCTGTATGGCTGTTGACCAAGTATGAATTGCATTCACTTGTGTGTGTGAAAAGCCGTAGATGTTATGTGACTGGGCCGACACGCAAAGGCAGTGCCTTTAAGGTTTATTGGCGCTCTGTACTTCTCCCTACATCCGTGTACCACTCCGTACAGCGACGTTTTAAAAAGCCATACATTTTAATGTTTGAAACCGATACCGATAATTTCCGATATCACATTTTAAAGCATTTATCGACCGATAATATCGGCAGTCCGATATTATCGGACATCTCTAATATTCATATTTATATATATATTCATTTACTAATTACATGTGGTCTTCTGAGGGCAGCCTTTATTGCGACGTGGCCCCCAATAAAAATTAATTTGACAACTCTGCTCTATTTCTTACAAAAAATTAAGAGTTGTAGAAATTATTGGAAACTCAAGACAGCCATGACATTATGTTCTTTACAAGTGTATGTCAACTTTTGACCACGACTGTATATATATACATTATATATATACACAGATAGATATACCGGCCCCCAGACACATTTTTTTCTCTAAATGTGGCCCTCCAAGTCAAAATAATTGCCCAGGCCTAAATAAGATGTATTTAGTGTTTGTTGTGTAATTCTAATACAGGAACAAGTTGTAGGCAAAAACATCTTGCAAGTACAAAAATGTTTGGCTCCCATCAGGGAACCTCCTGGGTCCGAAGCCCCCCCTGTTCTTCAAACCTAGTGACGCCCCTGTGATACGACCACTCTGCAAAGCTGTTTTTTTAGGAATCGGCTCCGAATTTGAAATGCACTTGCGGTTTGCTGTGATTTGCAGATTTGTCCCGCAGTCCTCCAGTTGAAGGCACTTCCACTTGCGGATTGTCCCTCCTCGGGATGATTAGAACACGTCTAGGCCGATTTTTTGGCCTGTCCTCACCAGCGCAGGTGTTGTCGAGGTTTCCATTTGCTGAGGGAGTTTCTGGTTTCAGGAAATATGTCCTGTTGGTTAATGTTAGAACTGGGAGAAAAGCTTCCTGGAACAAAGGTGCTTGAGTCCAAGCTGAGGGTGGGGGGTGGTGGTGGTGGGGGTCTACTGTACAACACACATGCACGCACACATACACACAAATACACACACACCTGCACTGCGTTTGTCTTTTTAGTTCCTGTTGTTGTTGTTTGGATTGAGATGTCGGATGTTGTTTTGGTCCAACGCGACTGTGTACTTTCACAGGTGCTGAGCCCATTGATGACATCATGTGACCACACACCAGCAACACCAGGAACATTTTCTCTTTATTTTGCTCCTGAGCTCCCCCTGTAGTGCTTAAAAGTAACATACTTGCACAATAATACAGTAACTATAGACTCAGACAGTGCTTCTCAAACGTTTTATCACCAAGTACCACCTCAGAAAACACTCGGCTTTCCGAGTACAATAATGACCAACCTTAAAATACAGTAGCATAGTAGGCCTAAGTATTCATTACAAATAGGGATGTCCGATAATGGCTTTTTGCCGATATCCGATACGCCGATATTGTCCAACTCTTTAATTACCGATACCAATATCAACCGATACCAACAGATATATGCAGTCTTGGAATCAACACATTATTATGCCTAATTTGGACAACCAGGTATGGTGAAGATAAGGTACTTTTTTTTAAATTAATAAAATAAGATAAATAAATTAAAAACATTTTCTTGAATAAAAAAGAAAGTAAAACAATATAAAAACAGTTACATTGAAACTAGTAATTAATGGAAATGAGTAAAATTAACTGTTAGAGGTTAGTACTATTAGTGGACCAGCAGCACGCACAATCATGTGTGCTTACGGACTGTATCCCTTGCAGACTGTATTGATATATATTGATATATAATGTAGGAACCAGAATATTAATAACAGAAAGAAACAACCCTTTTGTGTGAATGAGTGTAAATGGGGGAGGGAGGTTTTTTGGTTTGGTGCACTAATTGTAAGTGTATCTTGTGTTTTTTATGTTGATTTAATAAAAACATTTTTTTTTAAAAACGATGCCGATAAAAAAAAAAACGATACCGATAATTTCCGATATTACATTTTAATGCATTTATCGGCCGATATTATCGTACATCCCTAATTACAAAACAAGGCAGATGTTTTATTTAGTAGATTATTTAATATTTTTGGCCACTGCAACATTACACACAGTTTAAACAGTAACACTTTGTTGGCATATTTAGTTAAGTGATTATTTGGCGTACCACTAGATAGAGCCCCCACACATTGAAAATCAATGGACTAGGACAGGGATCCCCAAACTTTTTGACACGGGGGCCGCATTGGGTTAAACAATTTGGCCAGGGGCCGGGCTGTATATATATATTTAAAGTTAAACATACAGTATATATATATATATATATATATATATATATATATATATATGGTAACACTTTAGTATGGGGAACACATATTCCCCATGAATTAGTTGCTTATTAACATGCAAATTAGTAACATATTGGCTCTTAATTAGTCATTATTAAGTACTTATTAATGCCTTATTCTGCATGGCCTAATTATACAACCAGTAAGCCATTAACTAAAAGTCTTCCCTCAATAACCTCAGAATTATTTCTTTTTAGTAACCCTAACCCTAACCCTAACCCCAAGCCTAACCCTTATATGTTCCCCTAGTGTCCAAATAACTCTAAATTAAGTCTTTATTACTTTAATAAGCAACTAATTAAAGGTAAATATGTTCCCCATACGCAAGTGTTACCATATATATATATATATATATATATATATATATATATATATATATATATATATATATATATATATATATATATATATATATATATATATATAAATTCCTCGTGCACTAATTGACTGAAATAGTGCGCACTTGCCGTGCGCTCGCCCGACACTGATGTCACGTTATCGATGGTAAAATACATTTTTAGACGATATGATTTGCCTGAGTGGCTAGGAGACACCGAGAGTAACAGGCGGTAGAAAATGGATTAGAAAGGAGAGATTTAAAAATAAAAAAATTATATGTATTTGTATCCAGTTGCAATTTCAAGACGTTAGATGGCAGTAGTGTATAAACTACGGTGTGTTGCCGTAGCCAGGAAGTAGTCTTTGCCATTAAGTTGAATGGGCCAGTGTCAATGTTGAGCCCTTCAAAGTGTTTATACAAGGGCTGTCAAAATTAACGAGTTAATCACAAAAAAAAAATATCGCATTAATCATGAACACACTGAGAATAATTGTTTATTTATTTAAGCTCTTTTGCGGCCACTGGTCAGATCAATGCATACGTCAGTACAAAAATGAGTGAAGAGACTTCGACCGATGTGCTCGTTGGCAAATTTCACTCCAAAATACAGCCTGAAAGAACTTTAGATAAAACTGTTCCTAAGTTTTGTGCAAATAAATGAGACGCATTCAAGTAAAACACTTAAACACGTTCTTGATGACATTCTGACAATACAATTGCATTTGTGTACAACTATTGGGGTCTTTTCTTAAGCAAATTTTAATTATGCAAGCTAGCAATCACCTGTGTTTAATCAAAATTACAATATGTGATATGTGATTAATATGATAAAAAAAATCATTTGACACCACTAGTATGTACACTCACACACACACATTTATGTGATGTATATATATATATATATATATATATATATATATATATATATATATATATATATATATATATATATATATATGCACACACACACACATGTACTGTATATATACATATACAAGTATTTACTACACACCAGCTAGCATGCATCTTCATTCTGGTTCTGATTACCATATTTGGATGTGTTGAAATTGCCATGTAAAATCACTAATGCTAATCTTTAGCATGAAAATCCAGTATAAATAAGCTTCAAGCTAGCACATTTTGAAAAGTAGTGTTGTAACATCAACTGGAGGCAGTCGGGCTGAGTTCGCGTTGGGTGATGGACTGCTTGTTTACCGGCCAATTGCTTAAGCCGGACGAGCCATCACGTGCAACAAAGGTATCAAAATACGGCACCATTTTGATTTTGCGTGACTCAGCACCTGGTAGTACTGACAAACTTGGGTTGGTATCCATAAAAGTGCCAAATTCGGTTCCCATCCCTAATTCTTGCTTTTCTCCATGTCTGACCTGGTAATAATAATAATAATAATAGATTTTATTTGTAATAAGCACTTTACATTGCGTAAACAACCTCAAAGTGCTACAGTGTATTAAAAAAAATTAAATAAAAAAGAAAAAGATAAGAAAAAAAAAACAGAAAAAAAACTAGAACAGCCAAATAGCTAAAACTAGTATGCATATATCTAAAAAAAAAGAAGGGTTTTTAAGCCTTTTTAAAAAGCATCCACGGTCTGTGGTGCCCTCAGGTGGTCAGGGAGAGCGTTCCACAGACTGGGAGCGGCGGAGCAGATTGGTAGTTTGTTCACTTCCTGTGTGTAACATGTGCAAGGTTAAACATGTTTATAATATTAATGGAGTATTTAGTATTAATGAGTAAATACAATATGAATGTAAATAAATGCAAATAATAAATAGTAAATTGACTAAATTGACATGAATGTCAAATAGTAATAGACAATGGATGCATAGTAGGTATACTGTGTATTATATACATACATACTGCACTGTACTAAATCTACAGTGCGCTATCTATGTAGCAAACTTTATGGCCCTAAAATTAGAGATGTCCGATAATATCGGCCTGCCGATATTATCGGCCGATAAATGCGTTAAAATGTAATATCGGAAATTATCGGTATCGCTTTTTTATTATCGGTATCGTTTTTTTTATTTGTATTTATTTTTATTTTTTTATTAAATCAACATAAAAAACACAAGATACACTTATGTCATGTCTGTGTGATCATGTTTTGTTTTAGTCATGTTCGGTTTTGTTTTTGGACTCTTTGTGCACTTTTGTTTGTTTTGTCACCATAGCAACCCATTAGTTTTCACCTGTCATGCACGCACCTGTTTCACGTTTTGAGTCACGCACCTGTTTTCACTGATCATGTCACTGCTATTTAAGCCGGTCTGTTTCTGTTGTTCGTCCTGGTGACATTACCTATCCTATCTATCCTATCTATCCATCCATACTACCTCTGCTACCCATGAGATTCCTGTTTATTATAGTTCATGCTTCATGCCATGCCACAGTAAGTGTTTTTGTTTTGTGTTCATAGTTAATTGCCTTTGTGCTAGTCTTTTGTTTTCGTTAGTCAAGTTTGTTCTCCGCCATTGTGCGCGCCTTTTGTTTGCTTCCTTTTTTGTTGTTTGTTTGTATTTTAATAAATATGTACTCACCTTCACGCCTTGCCCGCGCCAACTTTCCTTTGCATTCCAGGAAAACAAACCCTAAAGTCCTCGCATTGACGACTTACAATTAGTGCACCAACCCAAAAAACCTCCCTCCCCCATTCACACTCATTTACACTCATTCACACTCATTCACACAAAAGGGTAGTTTCTTTCTGTTATTAATATTCTGGTTCCTACATTATATATCAATATATATCGATACAGTCTGCAAGGGATACAGTCCGTAAGCACACATGATTGTGCGTGCTGCAGGTCCACTAATAGTACTAACCTTTAATAGTTAATTTGACTCATTTTCATTAATTACTAGTTTCTATGTAACTGTTTTTATATTGTTTTGCTTTCTTTTTTATTCAAGAAAATGTTTTTAATTTATTTATCTTATTTTATTTTCTAATTTTTTTTTAAAAGTACCTTATCTTCACCATACCTGGTTGTCCAAATTAGGCATAACAATGTGTTAATTTCACGACTATATATATTGGTTGATATCGGTATCGGTTGATATCGGTATCGGTTGATATCGGTATCGGTAATTAAAGAGTTGGACAATATCGGAATATCGGATATCGGTAAAATGCCATTATCGGACATCCCTATCTAAAATGCATAGTACGTATTCTTTTGCGGTTAAACAAAGGTGTCCCAAAAATGTTTTTGCATAATTTCGAAGGCCAATAAATTTGGCAATTCTTGTTGAAATAACCTCAAATGTTCACAGAATGTAGAAACAGATTAAGATTTGGTATACGCCCGCCCTCTTCCTGCTCGCATTGATGAACTCCAGCAGAGAATCACTTCCGCGCCGATTATAATTACTAAAGACGTGTTTGGCAGGAGCTTAACTACCGACTTGACGTGTGCCGTGTCACACATATTGAACACTTACAAAATCAGTGTTCGAATAAGCGTATGATGTTCAACACCCGAACTGTTCAATTTCATTGAGCTAGACTTTAGCATACTTGCCAACCATCCCGGATTTTCCGGGAGACTCCCGAAATTCAGCGCCTCTACCGAAAACCTCCCGGGACAAATTTTCTCCCAAAAATCTCCCGAAATTCAGGCGGAGCTGGAGGCCACGCCCCCTCCAGCTCCATGCGGACCTGAGTGAGGACAGCCTGTTTTCACGTCCGCTTTCCCACAATATAAACAGCGTGCCTGCCCAATGACATAACTGTAGAATGATCGAGGGCGAGTTCTTGGTTTCTTATGTGGGTTTATTGTTAGGCAGTTTCATTAACATCCTCCCAGCGCGGTAACAACACACAACAACAGCAGTCACGTTTTTGTCTACCGTAAAGCAGTTTGTCTGCCGTAAACAGCAATGTTGTGACACTCTTAAACAGGGCAATACTGCCATCTACTGTACATGCATATGTGACAATAACATCTAGGGCTTTTAGAGAGTGCAGTGCACAACTGCGCACACAACAAGGAGACGAAGCAGAGGAACGAGGAAGATACAGCCATGGCGACGCCGACGACGAGTAAGATGAAGAAATACGCTTGTAAGTTCCAGCTGCGATTGGACCTGGATAGCCTCCGGGAAGAAGTAGTGGACTACCAAGTGCTTGGCAGTGAAGATCTTCCTCAGGAAGCAAAGATTGACCAGTTTTGGGCCATGCTAGGGAGAGATGGAAGATTCCAGACTCTAGTGCATTTGATGAAAGCACTTTTGTGCGTGCCACACAGCAATGCATCATCAGAGAGGGTGTTCAGCATGGTTAGAAAAATAGTGACAGAGAATAGAACAAGGATGGACAATTCAACCCTTAACTCAACAATGAGTAGATGAGTGTTATGTGTGTGTATATGTGTAAATAAATGAACACTGGAATTCAAGTATTTATTTTATTTATATATATATATATATATATATATATATATATATATATATATATATATATATATATATAATAAAATAAATATATACATAGCTAGAATTCACTGAAAGTCAAGTATTTATATATATATATATATATATATATATGAAATACTTGACTTGGTGAATTCTAGCTGTAAATATACTCCTCCCCTCTTAACCACGCCCCCAACCACGCCCCCCCACCACCCCCACCTCCCGAAATCGGAGGTCTCAAGGTTGGCAAGTATGGACTTTAGTAGTTTCCAAAATAATTGCTTTTCAAATTAAGTCAAATCTTTCTGGACACCCTGTATATATATTCCTAAATAGGCCATCTATTAAGCTGCACCAACAGGTTGTCAGGCCTAGAGCCATTCCTTTTACAAGCGGGCCCCCCCAGAAATGTCTGTTTTTAGTGGCTCTCGTTGCAAATGGAAACACTTAACTCCCCCGATAAATTTGCCTCTCCCGAACCGATGCCACAGTCCACGGACCTCCGGCTGGAAGACAAACTACGGAGTCAGAATTGAAACATCCAATCCTCTTGGAGTCATGTGGTAATAGCTTTGGACTACGTGAACCCCCAAGACAGGACTTTCGGAAACAAAGAGGGTTGTTGCTCTGGCGGCCGTTCTGCAGTTTGATTACAATTAAAGATGTGCCTCCTCCCCTCCCACCTCGCTGGGTAAAAATAGCCGTTCTCCGTTAGTCATTTTGTGTGCAAAGTAAATACGCAGGCCAGTGATCTGGAGGACGGCAACTGTTAGGGGACATGTTGGATAATTAAAAAGAGATAAGAGGGGATTGGGAGTTAGCGGTTCCTGTGTGTTCAACCAGCAAGGTGGGGTCACACTGTGGAAACATAATTAAAGGCCCCGCATGTAAACTTCCCCACTGAATGATGTTTGCAAACTAAGGAGGCCATCTTACATCGTTGAAATAATCCCAATTTATCATTCTCAGTTCAGGAGCGAGAGAGAAGCTGACCGAACAGATTTTCTGTTGAAATGTCGCCCCGGCTATGACGTGACGACATGACGTGTTCAGCCGAGGGTTTGTGGAAGGTTTCAACGGGGACAGAGGCACACACAGCGTCTTGGTAGGAGGACTGGATGGTGCATCAAGTCATCCTACATCAGGGGTGCACATTACGTCCATCACGAGCTACCGGTCGATCGTCACCATTGATTGATTGAGACTTTTATTAGTAGGTTGCACAGTGAAGTACATATTCCGTACAATTGACCACTAAATGGTAACACCCGAATCAGTTTTTCAACTTGTTTAAGTCGGGGTCCACTTAAATTGATTCATGATACAGATATATACTATCATATATACTATCATCATAATACAGTCATCACACAAGATAATCATCAGGGTGTATACATTGAATTATTTACATTATTTACAATTCGGGGTGTGGAGGGGGGTGGGGGTGTTAGGTTTGGTTGTTATCATCAGTCATCAACAATTGAGAACAGAGAAATGGATATTGAAACAGTGTAGGTCTGACTTGGTAGGATATGGACAGCAAGTAGTGGACATAGAGAGAGAGAGAGAGAGAGAGAGAGAGAGAGAGAGAGAGAGATCAGAAGGCATAAGAAAAGTATCTACATTTGATTGTTTACATTTGATTATTAACAATGCGGGGAGGGTGTTAGTTTAGGGTTGAAGTTGCCTGGAGGTGTACTTTTATTGCGGTTTTGAAGAAGGATAGAGATGCCCTTTCTTTTATACCTGTTGGGAGCGCATTCCACATTGATGTGGCATAGAAAGAGAATGAGTTAAGACCTTTGTTAGATCGGAATCTGGGTTTAACGTGGTTAGTGGAGCTCCCCCTGGTGTTGTGGTTATGGCGGTCATTAGTAGTTTGACATGTACTTCGGTATCAGGGCAGTGTAACGGATTTTATAGACTAGGCTCAGTGCAAGTTGTTTTACTCTGTCCTCCACCCTGAACCAGCCCACTTTGGAGAAGTGGGTAGGAGTGAGGTGTGATCTGGGGTGGAGGTTTAGAAGTAATCTGACTAGCTTGTTCTGGAATGTTTGGAGTTTAGATTTGAGGGTTTTGGAGGTGCTAGGGTACCAGGAGGTGCATGCGTAATCGAAAAAGGGTTGAACGAGAGTTCCCGCTAGAATCCTCATGGTGCTTTTGTTGACCAGAGAGGAGATTCTGTAGAGAAATCTTGCTCGTTGGTTGACCTTTTTGATTACCTTGGTTGCCATTTTATCACAGGAAAGATTAGCCTCTAGAATGGAACCTAGGTAGGTGACCTCATCCTTCCTGGTGATAACAATGTCACCCACTTTTATAGTGAAGTCATTGACTTTCTTAAGGTTGATGTGGGACCCAAACAGGATGGATTCTGTTTTACCCAAGTGTATGGATAGCTTGTTGTCAGCGAACCAGGTGCAAGTTCTACAGAGTTCAGCACTG